>NC_092414.1:2112183-2233461 GCF_040894005.1 Engystomops pustulosus | reverse complement strand
ATGTGTATACTGGGGGAGGAGGAGGATACATATATACATGTGGTGTAGAGGTAGTGATGTGTTATACTGGGGAGGAGGAGGATACATATATACATGTGGTGTAGAGGTAGTGATGTGTATACTGGGGGAGGAGGAGGATACATATATACATGTGTGTAGAGGTAGTGATGTGTATACTGGGGGAGGAGGAGGAGGATACATATATACATGTGTGTAGAGGTAGTGATGTGTATACTGGGGGGAGGAGGAGGATACATATATACAGGAGGAGGAGGATACATATATACATGTGGTGTAGAGGTAGTGATGTGTATACTGGGGGAGGAGGAGGAGGATACATATATACATGTGGTGTAGAGGTAGTGATGTGTATACTGGGGAGGAGGAGGAGGATACATATATACATGTGGTGTAGAGGTAGTGATGTGTTATACTGGGGGAGGAGGAGGATACATATATACATGTGGTGTAGAGGTAGTGATGTGTATACTGGGGGGAGGAGGATACATATATACATGTGGTGTAGAGGTAGTGATGTGTATACTGGGGGAGGAGGAGGATACATATATACATGTGGTGTAGAGGTAGTGATGTGTATACTGGGGGGAGGAGGAGGAGATACATATATACATGTGGTGTAGAGGTAGTGATGTGTATACTGGGGGGGAGAGGATACATATATACATGTGGTGTAGAGGTAGTGATGTGTATACTGGGGAGGAGAGGATACATATATACATGTGGTGTAGAGGTAGTGATGTGTATACTGGGGGAGGAGGAGGATACATATATACATGTGGTGTAGAGGTAGTGATGTGTATACTGGGGGAGGAGGAGGATACATATATACATGTGGTTGTAGAGGTAGTGATGTGTATACTGGGGGGGAGGAGGATACATATATACATGTGGTGTAGAGGTAGTGATGTGTATACTGGGGGAGGAGGAGGATACATATATACATGTGTGTAGAGGGTGTAGAGGTAGTGATGTGTATACTGGGGGAGGAGGAGGATACATATATACATGTGGTGTAGAGGTAGTGATGTGTATACTGGGGGGAGAGGAGGATACATATATACATGTGGTGTAGAGGTAGTGATGTGTATACTGGGGAGGAGGAGGAGAGGATACATATATACATGTGGTGTAGAGGTAGTGATGTGTATACTGGGGGGGAGGAGGGAGGATACATATATACATGTGGTGTAGAGGTAGTGATGTGTATACTGGGAGGAGGAGGATACATATATACATGTGGTGTAGAGGTAGTGATGTGTATACTGGGGGGAGGAGGATACATATATACATGTGGTGTAGAGGTAGTGATGTGTATACTGGGGGGGGGGGGAGGATACATATATACATGTGGTGTAGAGGTAGTGATGTGTATACTGGGGGGGAGGAGGAGGATACATATATACATGTGGTGTAGAGGTAGTGATGTGTATACTGGGGGGGAGGAGGATACATATATACATGTGGTGTAGAGGTAGTGATGTGTATACTGGGGGAGGAGGAGGATACATATATACATGTGGTGTAGAGGTAGTGATGTGTATACTGGGGGAGGAGGATACATATATACATGTGGTGTAGAGGTAGTGATGTGTATACTGGGGGGAGGAGGAGGAGGATACATATATACATGTGGTGTAGAGGTAGTGATGTGTATACTGGGGGGAGGAGGATACATATATACATGTGGTGTAGAGGTAGTGATGTGTTATACTGGGGGGAGGAGGATACATATATACATGTGGTGTAGAGGTAGTGATGTGTATACTGGGGGGGGGGAGGATACATATATACATGTGGTGTAGAGGTAGTGATGTGTATACTGGGGGGGGGGAGGATACATATATACATGTGGTGTAGAGGTAGTGATGTGTATACTGGGGGGAGGAGGAGGATACATATATACATGTGGTGTAGAGGTAGTGATGTGTATACTGGGGGGAGGAGGAGGATACATATATACATGTGGTGTAGAGGTAGTGATGTGTTATACTGGGGGGGAGGAGGATACATATATACATGTGGTGTAGAGGTAGTGATGTGTATACTGGGGGAGAGGAGGATACATATATACATGTGGTGTAGAGGTAGTGATGTGTATACTGGGGGAGGAGGAGGATACATATATACATGTGGTGTAGAGGTAGTGATGTGTATACTGGGGAGGAGGAGGAGGAGGGGATACATATATACATGTGGTGTAGAGGTAGTGATGTGTATACTGGGGGGGAGAGGAGGATACATATATACATGTGGTGTAGAGGTAGTGATGTGTATACTGGGGGGGAGGAGGATACATATATACATGTGGTGTAGAGGTAGTGATGTGTATACTGGGGGGGAGGAGGATACATATATACATGTGGTGTAGAGGTAGTGATGTGTATACTGGGGGGGAGGGAGGATACATATATACATGTGGTGTAGAGGTAGTGATGTGTATACTGGGGGGGGAGGAGGATACATATATACATGTGGTGTAGAGGTAGTGATGTGTATACTGGGGGGGAGGAGGATACATATATACATGTGGTGTAGAGGTAGTGATGTGTATACTGGGGGGGAGGAGGATACATATATACATGTGGTGTAGAGGTAGTGATGTGTATACTGGGGGAGGAGGAGGATACATATATACATGTGTGTAGAGGTAGTGATGTGTATACTGGGGGAGGAGGATACATATATACATGTGGTGTAGAGGTAGTGATGTGTATACTGGGGGGAGGAGGATACATATATACATGTGGTGTAGAGGTAGTGATGTGTATACTGGGGGAGGAGGAGGATACATATATACATGTGGTGTAGAGGTAGTGATGTGTATACTGGGGGGAGGAGGATACATATATACATGTGGTGTAGAGGTAGTGATGTGTATACTGGGGGGAGGAGGATACATATATACATGTGGTGTAGAGGTAGTGATGTGTATACTGGGGGAGGAGGAGGGATACATATATACATGTGGTGTAGAGGTAGTGATGTGTATACTGGGGGGAGGAGGAGGATACATATATACATGTGGTGTAGAGGTAGTGATGTGTATACTGGGGGGAGGAGGATACATATATACATGTGGTGTAGAGGTAGTGATGTGTATACTGGGAGGAGGAGGAGGATACATATATACATGTGGTGTAGAGGTAGTGATGTGTATACTGGGGGGAGGAGGATACATATATACATGTGGTGTAGAGGTAGTGATGTGTTATACTGGGGGAGGAGGAGGATACATATATACATGTGGTGTAGAGGTAGTGATGTGTATACTGGGGGAGGAGGAGGAGGATACATATATACATGTGGTGTAGAGGTAGTGATGTGTATACTGGGGGGGGAGGAGGATACATATATACATGTGGTGTAGAGGTAGTGATGTGTATACTGGGGGAGGAGGAGGATACATATATACATGTGGTGTAGAGGTAGTGATGTGTATACTGGGGGGAGGAGGATACATATATACATGTGGTGTAGAGGTAGTGATGTGTATACTGGGGGAGGAGGAGGATACATATATACATGTGGTGTAGAGGTAGTGATGTGTATACTGGGGGAGGAGGAGGATACATATATACATGTGGTGTAGAGGTAGTGATGTGTATACTGGGGGGGAGGAGGATACATATATACATGTGGTGTAGAGGTAGTGATGTGTATACTGGGGGGAGGAGGAGGATACATATATACATGTGGTGTAGAGGTAGTGATGTGTATACTGGGGGGAGGAGGATACATATATACATGTGGTGTAGAGGTAGTGATGTGTTATACTGGGGGAGGAGGATACATATATACATGTGGTGTAGAGGTAGTGATGTGTATACTGGGGGGGAGGAGGATACATATATACATGTGGTGTAGAGGTAGTGATGTGTATACTGGGGGAGGAGGAGGAGGATACATATATACATGTGGTGTAGAGGTAGTGATGTGTATACTGGGGGGAGGAGGATACATATATACATGTGGTGTAGAGGTAGTGATGTGTATACTGGGGGGAGGAGGAGGATACATATATACATGTGGTGTAGAGGTAGTGATGTGTATACTGGGGGGAGGAGGAGGAGGATACATATATACATGTGGTGTAGAGGTAGTGATGTGTATACTGGGGGGGGAGGAGGAGGATACATATATACATGTGGTGTAGAGGTAGTGATGTGTATACTGGGGGGGAGGAGGATACATATATACATGTGGTGTAGAGGTAGTGATGTGTATACTGGGGGGAGGAGGATACATATATACATGTGGTGTAGAGGTAGTGATGTGTATACTGGGGGGAGGAGGATACATATATACATGTGGTGTAGAGGTAGTGATGTGTATACTGGGGGAGGAGGATACATATATACATGTGGTGTAGAGGTAGTGATGTGTATACTGGGGGGAGGAGGAGGATACATATATACATGTGGTGTAGAGGTAGTGATGTGTATACTGGGGGGAGGAGGAGGATACATATATACATGTGGTGTAGAGGTAGTGATGTGTATACTGGGGGGAGGAGGATACATATATACATGTGGTGTAGAGGTAGTGATGTGTATACTGGGGGGAGGAGGATACATATATACATGTGGTGTAGAGGTAGTGATGTGTATACTGGGGGAGGAGAGGAGGATACATATATACATGTGGTGTAGAGGTAGTGATGTGTATACTGGGGGGGGAGGAGGATACATATATACATGTGGTGTAGAGGTAGTGATGTGTATACTGGGGGGAGGAGGATACATATATACATGTGGTGTAGAGGTAGTGATGTGTATACTGGGGGGAGGAGGAGGATACATATATACATGTGGTGTAGAGGTAGTGATGTGTATACTGGGGGGAGGAGGAGGATACATATATACATGTGGTGTAGAGGTAGTGATGTGTATACTGGGGGGAGGAGAGGAGGATACATATATACATGTGGTGTAGAGGTAGTGATGTGTATACTGGGGGAGGAGGAGGAGGAGGATACATATATACATGTGGTGTAGAGGTAGTGATGTGTATACTGGGGGGAGGAGGATACATATATACATGTGGTGTAGAGGTAGTGATGTGTATACTGGGGGGAGGAGGAGGATACATATATACATGTGGTGTAGAGGTAGTGATGTGTATACTGGGGGGAGGAGGATACATATATACATGTGGTGTAGAGGTAGTGATGTGTATACTGGGGGAGGAGGAGGATACATATATACATGTGGTGTAGAGGTAGTGATGTGTATACTGGGGGGAGAGGAGGATACATATATACATGTGGTGTAGAGGTAGTGATGTGTATACTGGGGGGAGGAGGAGGATACATATATACATGTGGTGTAGAGGTAGTGATGTGTATACTGGGGGGAGGAGGAGGATACATATATACATGTGGTGTAGAGGTAGTGATGTGTATACTGGGGGAGGAGGATACATATATACATGTGGTGTAGAGGTAGTGATGTGTATACTGGGGGAGGAGGAGGATACATATATACATGTGGTGTAGAGGTAGTGATGTGTATACTGGGGAGGAGGAGGATACATATATACATGTGGTGTAGAGGTAGTGATGTGTATACTGGGGGGAGGAGGATACATATATACATGTGGTGTAGAGGTAGTGATGTGTATACTGGGGGGAGGAGGAGGATACATATATACATGTGGTGTAGAGGTAGTGATGTGTATACTGGGGGGAGAGGAGGATACATATATACATGTGGTGTAGAGGTAGTGATGTGTATACTGGGGGGAGGAGGAGGATACATATATACATGTGTGTAGAGGTAGTGATGTGTATACTGGGGGGGGAGGAGGAGGATACATATATACATGTGGTGTAGAGGTAGTGATGTGTTATACTGGGGGAGGAGGAGGATACATATATACATGTGGTGTAGAGGTAGTGATGTGTTATACTGGGGGGGGGAGGATACATATATACATGTGGTGTAGAGGTAGTGATGTGTTATACTGGGGGGAGGAGGAGGATACATATATACATGTGGTGTAGAGGTAGTGATGTGTATACTGGGGGGGGAGGAGGATACATATATACATGTGGTGTAGAGGTAGTGATGTGTATACTGGGGGGAGGAGGATACATATATACATGTGGTGTAGAGGTAGTGATGTGTATACTGGGGGGAGGAGGAGGAGGATACATATATACATGTGGTGTAGAGGTAGTGATGTGTATACTGGGGGAGGAGGAGGATACATATATACATGTGGTGTAGAGGTAGTGATGTGTATACTGGGGAGGAGGAGGATACATATATACATGTGGTGTAGAGGTAGTGATGTGTATACTGGGGGGAGGAGGAGGAGGATACATATATACATGTGGTGTAGAGGTAGTGATGTGTATACTGGGGGGAGGAGGAGGAGGATACATATATACATGTGGTGTAGAGGTAGTGATGTGTATACTGGGGGGAGGAGGAGGATACATATATACATGTGGTGTAGAGGTAGTGATGTGTTATACTGGGGGAGGAGGAGGATACATATATACATGTGGTGTAGAGGTAGTGATGTGTTATACTGGGAGGAGGAGGATACATATATACATGTGGTGTAGAGGTAGTGATGTGTTATACTGGGGGGAGGAGGATACATATATACATGTGGTGTAGAGGTAGTGATGTGTTATACTGGGGGGAGGAGGAGGATACATATATACATGTGGTGTAGAGGTAGTGATGTGTTATACTGGGGGGAGGAGGATACATATATACATGTGGTGTAGAGGTAGTGATGTGTTATACTGGGGCTGGGGGGGGGGTACCCCAGTATTTTGGGGGTGCAGGTAGTGATGTGTTATACTGGGGTTATACCTGGTATTTTGGGGGTGCAGGGTGTAGTGTGTGTGTGTGTGTGTGTGTGTGTGTGTGTATACCCCCCTGCTTTGTACTGTACCCCGGTATTTTGGGGGTGCAGGTAGTGGCCGCTCCTCACCTCTTGCCTCTCGTTAGATCTCGGGTGGATTTCTCGGGTCGTTGTGGATCTTCCGTCCGTCCTGAGAAGAGCCGAGCAGATCCAGAGCCGCCGGACGGTGAAGAAGGACTGGCAGGTAATGGGGGGCTCCGCCTGGGGCCCGGGGGGCTCTGCCTAGTATTATTAACCCTTGTGTTGTGTGCAGGCGGCCTGGCTGCTGAGAGCCGTCACCTGCATGGACCTCACCACCCTCTCCGGAGATGACACCCCGTCCAATGTCCATCGCCTCTGCTTCAAGGCCAAGCACCCCATCCGGGGCGACCTCCTGCGCAGCCTGAAGATGGAAGAGGAAGGTACAGACTACAACCTCCATTCTCCTCCCTCCATCACCCTGATTACAGCTGGGACTCCCCTAATCACTGAAGTACCGAATGTTAGGGGGGTCAATGGGATGAAGTCTATGAAGTAATCCCCCCCTACGGGGACAGGACCCCCTACTTGTAGCCCCTCCCTTATCATTCGCTGTTATTGGTTCCTGCCCCTCGGGATGGGTGGAGCCGGGCGGGGCCATGAAGATGTGCGGCAGGGGAGCCCTTCAGGTACAGGTAGGCCTCATAGGGTACGGAGGTATCGGGGGACTTGCCTCCGCCAGGAGGTGCCCCGGGGGCGGGTACCTGACATTATGCCTCCCCAGCAGCCTGTCAGCTAAGAGCAGAGGCGGGGTCATCAGATCTGCCGCTGCCCGATGATTGGCTCCTCCCCATCCGGCGCTCCAGTCAGGAGGCGGGGTTTTTGGCGCTAAATTCCTAGGTAAAACCTCCCATTGCGCTCACAGCACTGCTGCTCCTCCAGCTGCAGGATGAGAGGGTACTGCTGCTACTCTGCCCGCTGTGCTCCGCTCCTGTGGGTGCTGGTGATACCCCTGGCCCGGTCAGCCCCTCCCCTATGGCTAACAATGTATGACCCCGGAGTCTCCTCTAACACTTGTTACTTGTGCCTTGTTGGCGCCTGGGAAATGTTGCGCTATTTGTAAAAAAAACGTTCTGCTAAAACTGCTCGGACACAGAGGATGAAGAAGAGTCTAGTCCTCGCTGTGCGGCGTGTGGGGACCTCCGGAGAAGAGGTGGACCAGGCACGGCACCGGAGGCCGAGGAGAAGAGGTGGACCAGGCACGGCACCGGAGGCCGAGGAGAAGAGGTGGACCAGGCAGAGCACCGGAGGCCGAGGAGAAGAGGTGGACCAGGCACGGCACCGGAGGCCGAGGAGAAGAGGTGGACCAGGCACGGCACCGGAGGCCGAGGAGAAGAGGTGGACCAGGCACGGCACCGGAGGCCGAGGAGAAGGTCCTCTCCACCCCTAATAGCACTAAGGACGCACAGAGCCGTGACGCCAGGCTTCCTGTGCTGGTTCTGCCCCGTCTGGGCCCGGCTATCATCCGCCCATGGGTAAGGCGCTGACAGAGGGAGGCTATCGCATCAAGTTCAGTTCCCTTCCTCCTGATTGTAAAGTCCTGGTCCCGGTCTCATCCAGTCATTAGGGACTGTGAACTGCTCCCCTGATAACCAGACATTGTCAATCCAAATGTTTTGTTTATTTTATGTAATACAGAAATTAGAGATGGAGACAGTCTACGGTCCAGGCTTTGGAGCAGAACCTCTTCATGGCGACCTTGGATCTGACCGATACCTATTTTCATATCCCGATCCACCAGAATGAGGGTCGTAGGTTACATGGAAGGGGGACCTCATAGTTTCCAATTCCAGGCAGTACCTTTTGGTTTTTCCTCTGCCCCGAGGTCCTGGCCAGAGAAGCTGCAGGACGATTCGTATGTAATCCTGTACCTGGACGACTTACTGGCCTGAGGATCTACTCCAGAAACACCGGGAGGAGGAGCCACAACGTTAGGTTGGCGAATAAACTGAAACAAAATGAAAATTGGTTCCTTCCCACGAAAAGGTTTTCTGGGCGTCTTACCGAATACCAGAAGAGAAATACGTTTCTCTATTAGACCAAATGTCTACCTTTCTCCAGAGGCAGCGGCGTCCTGCAGAGGTGATGAAGGTCTGGTCCTGGACCGCGACCATCCCGGCAGTGAAGTGGGACATAGTCGGGAACTACAGGACCTTCTCTTATCCAGCTGGGACATATGTGGAACGTCTCCGGACAAGGAAGAGGTGGATCCGCACAGTCAGTCTCCCTTTGCTGGTGGAAGATCTGGAGACCCTCCCCCTCTGGAGACCCTCCCCCTCGATGTCAGCAGGTACGGCTGGGGGCCATTTACCAGAGCAGGTAGAACGGGGGTTTGGACTCTTCCTGAAGTTCCGCTTCCTCAAATGCTGGAGAATTGTTTGTGGTTTTTCAAGCATTAATAAGATTTTCCCTTTGTTTCCAGCATTCTTGTCTGTACAGAATGGTCCAGACAAGGGGCTTGGAGTATCTTCCCCCTAGGTGCCGGTGGCAGTGCTTAGAGCCTCTATAGACCTCAGGGTGGCAGTCGCCTTTAGTAAAGAGGTTCATTAGGGATCCTCCAGGTTACGCCCCCTAGTGCTTCCTCCTTGGGACCTTAGCCTAGTTTTATCTGTTTTGCAGGTCCTCCCTTTGAGCCTCACTTAAATCGGGCTTTCTATTGGCTAATACTACAGGGTGGGTGTAATCTGGTCCTTTTCATGTAAACCCCGTATTCTTTTTTACCTAAGGTGGTCTCGGCTTTCCATTGCCATTAAGAGGTCCGTCTCCCCCCTTGTCCCAATCCTTCTCCACTCCCTGGATGTAGGTAGGTGTAGCCTCCATTACGTGCAGAACTTGATTTTAGAACCAGTGACCATCTTCTTGTCCAATTAAGGGGAAAGCACCCGGTAAGGTGATTGTAGCCCAATGGATCAGAACCGCCACTGCCTCCTGTGACCAGATCACAGATTTACCAGCCCCTCTGGGGTCACGGCCCCTCGGGCTGCCTCCACCTCCAGGGCTGAAGAGATGCGGGGCAGACACCTGGGTAATCCAACGACCTTCTCCAAGCGTTATACATGACCGATCCTTCGTCAGGAAGGTGTCGTCTGCTGTTGTCCCCCCCAGGAATGTTTTCTTGTGGTCCTGCTGTGGAGGAGTAGGGGAAAGATGAAAATGTCCCTCTCCGGTAATTGGATTTCCCTTTTAGCCTCCAGCGGCGCAGGATTTTCCCTCCCTATTAGTCGTCTTATGATGTGTTTTATAATAGGTTTGCTTTTTTTGCTTCCGAGCTGAAGGAAATGATGTTACATGGAAATGTAATTATGTATAATCTAATAACATTGTTCTGCTCGCGTCCTGATTAAGGTTCTCCGACACTAAACTGGCGAGTGATGAGGAGGGGCTTCATTTATAGGGTTCCAGTCCTTTTATTTTCTGTCCCTGGGGGTGGGGAGTCCTCCTGTGGTGCCGCTCCTTCATAATGATGATGGAGACCCAAGGGTCAGAGGAGGCCTGTGCTGGTATCACGGGGTCCAGTACACAACCTTCATAATGATGGAGGACACCCAAGGATCATAGGAGCCTGTGCTGGTATCACTGGGTCCAGTACACAACCTTCATAATGATGGAGGACACCCAAGGATCAGAGGAGCCTGTGCTGGTATCACGGGGTCCAGTACACAACCTTCATAATGATGGAGGACACCCAGGGATCAGAGGAGCCTGTGCTGGAATCACGGGGTCCAGGACACAACCTTCATAATGATGGAAACCCAAGGATCAGAGGAGCCTGTGCTGGAATCACGGGGTCCAGGACACAACCTTCATAATGATGGAAACCCAAGGATCAGAGGAGCCTGTGCTGGTATCACAGGGTCCAGTACACAACCTTCATAATGATGGAAACCCAAGGATCAGAGGAGGCCTGTGCTGGTATCACAGGGTCCAGTACACAACCTTCATAATGATGGAGGACACCCAAGGATCAGAGGAGCCTGTGCTGGTATTACAGGGTCCAGTACACAACCTCCATAATGATGGAAACCCAAGGATCAGAGGCGGCCTATGCTGGTATCACAGGGTCCAGTACACAACCTTCTTAATGATGGTGGACACACAAGGGTCAGAGGAGGCCTGTGCTGGTATCACGGGGTCCAGTACACAACCTCCATAATGATGGAAACCCAAGGATCAGAGGAGCCTGTGCTGGTATCACAGGGTCCAGTACACAACCTTCATAATGATGGAAACCCAAGGATCAGAGGAGGCCTGTGCTGGTATCACAGGGTCCAGTACACAACCTTCATAATGATGGAGGACACCCAAGGATCAGAGGAGCCTGTGCTGGTATTACAGGGTCCAGTACACAACCTCCATAATGATGGAAACCCAAGGATCAGAGGCGGCCTATGCTGGTATCACAGGGTCCAGTACACAACCTTCTTAATGATGGTGGACACACAAGGGTCAGAGGAGGCCTGTGCTGGTATCACGGGGTCCAGTACACAACCTCCATAATGATGGAAACCCAAGGATCAGAGGAGCCTGTGCTGGTATCACAGGGTCCAGTACACAACCTCCATAATGATGGTGGACATGGTGGCGTACCTGTGACCTCCCACTCTGCCTATGGGTGGGATGTTACATAAAGGCAGGAAGGATCTGGAAGTGCTGGTCATCCCTCCCCATTGGTGCAGATTTCTGCTTATACTTGTTGTACTCCACTTGTACCTTGTACTCTCTCCTATACATATACTTCTCGTGTGTAGTGTCTGTCTTCTGCGCCCTTGAACTGCTTTGCTCTGGACCCATGAGTTCCCACGTCCGTGTCTGGGTTATGTGTACGCTACCTTGGCTGACTTCTGGCCCGGGAATGTGAATGTCCGCACTGTAGCTCCATGTTATACACCTAGTGCTTTAGTAGTGAGGTTCAGGATGATGTCTGATGTGCTTGTCTCCTGCAGATATTGTAACCGGTGCGGTGTGCGTCTATCCGGCCAGGGTGAAGGATGCTGTGAGGGCTCTGAAGGATGCCGATTGTCACATACCAGTGGCATCAGGTAAGGGCACGGAGCAGATCCTAGTGGCTGCTGGTTCTGCTGATGTCCGCTTCAAGTGCTGGTGGCTGTTGGTTGTGGCACCTGGAGATGTTGGTTGGGGGGCTGGTGGTTGTGGCGCGGGTGGAAGCACATGTGTTTGGGTTGCCGCAGTCAGATCTTGTTGTACTGGTGTCTGTTGGTTGTGGCACCTGTAGGTGTTGGTTGGTGGGTGGTGGTTGTTGGTTGCCGCGCTGGTGGGTGGTGGTTGTGGCGCGGGTGGAAGCACATGTGTTTGGGTTGCCACAGTCAGATCTTGTTGTACTGGTGTCTGTTGGTTGTGGCACCTGTAGGTGTTGGTTGGTGGGTGGTGGTTGTTGGTTGCCGCGCTGGTGGGTGGTGGTTGTGGCGCGGGTGGAAGCACATGTGTTTGGGTTGCCGTAGTCAGATCTTGTTGTACTGGTGTCTGTTGGTTGTGGCACCTGGAGGTATTGGTTGGGGGGTGGTGGTAGTTGGTTGTGGCGCGGGTGGAGGCGGACGTGTTTGGGTTGCCGCGGTCAGATCTTGTTATACTGCTGTCTGTTGTGTTTCCACAGTGGCCACTGGATTTCCAGCAGGACAGACGCCCCTGAAGACCCGTCTGGAGGAGGTCCGGATGGCGGTGGAGGACGGAGCGTCAGAGATTGACATTGTGATTAGCCGGACGCTGGCGCTGAGCGGCCGCTGGGAAGGTGCCTCTCCTATAGTACTGGATATGGGAGCCCCTCTCTGGGGGTGGTGACCCCTGATAACATGTCCACACCGTGTCCTGAGGAGGGGTCACCATAGCGTCCCCCCCTGACGTGTCCATGATGGAGGGCGCCCCTTCTGGATGGGTCAGTACCAGTCCCCTGGGAAGGTGCCTCTCCTATAGTACTGGATAGAGGAGCCTAGGGTGACCCCTGATAACATGTCCACACCGTGTCCTGAGGAGGGGTCACCATAGCGTCCCCCCCTGATGTGTCCATGATGGAGGGCGCCCCTTCTGGATGGGTCAGTACCAGTCCCCTGGGAAGGTGCCTCTCCTATAGTACTGGATAGAGGAGCCTAGGGTGACCCCTGATAACATGTCCACACCGTGTCCTGAGGAGGGGTCACCATAGCGTCCCCCCCCTGACGTGTCCATGATGGAGGGCGCCCCTTCTGGATGGGTCAGTACCAGTCCCCTGGGAAGGTGCCTCTCCTATAGTACTGGATAGAGGAGCCTAGGGTGACCCCTGATAACATGTCCACACCGTGTCCTGAGGAGGGGTCACCATAGCGCCCCCCCCCCCCCCCCCCTGACGTGTCCATGATGGAGGGCGCCCCTTCTGGATGGGTCAGTACCAGTCCCCTGGGAAGGTGCCTCTCCTATAGTACTGGATAGAGGAGCCTAGGGTGACCCCTGATAACATGTCCACACCGTGTCCTAAGGAGGGGTCACCATAGCGCCCCCCCCCCCCCCCTGACGTGTCCATGATGGAGGGCCCCCCTTCTGGATGGATCAGTACCAGTCCCCTGGGAAGGTGCCTCTCCTATAGTACTGGATAGAGGAGCCTAGGGTGACCCCTGATAACATGTCCACACCGTGTCCTGAGGAGGGGTCACCATAGCGCCCCCCGACGTGTCCATGATGGAGGGCGCCCCTTCTGGATGGTTCAGTACCAGTCCCCTGGGAAGGTGCCTCTCCTATAGTACTGGATAGAGGAGCCTAGGGTGACCCCTGATAACATGTCCACACCGTGTCCTAAGGAGGGGTCACCATAGCGGCCCCCCGTCCCCCCCCCCCCCCCTGACGTGTCCATGATGGAGGGCGCCCCCTTCTGGATGGGTCAGTACCAGTCCCCTGGGAAGGTGCCTCTCCTATAGTACTGGATAGAGGAGCCTAGGGTGACCCCTGATAACATGTCCACACCGTGTCCTGAGGAGGGGTCACCATAGCGTCCCCGTCCCCCTCCCCCCCCCCCCCCCCCTGACGTGTCCATGATGGAGGGCGCCCCTTCTGGATGGGTCAGTACCAGTCCCCTGGGAAGGTGCCTCTCCTATAGTACTGGATAGAGGAGCCTAGGGTGACCCCTGATAACATGTCCACACCGTGTCCTGAGGAGGTGTCACCATAGCGTCCCCCCCCCCCCCCCCCTGACGTGTCCATGATGGAGGGCACCCCCTTCTGGATGGGTCAGTACCAGTCCCCTGGGAAGGTGCCTCTCCTATAGTACTGGATAGAGGAGCCTAGGGTGACCCCTGATAACATGTCCACACCGTGTCCTGAGGAGGTGTCACCATAGCGTCCCCCCCCCCCCCCCTGACGTGTCCATGATGGAGGGCGCCCCTTCTGGATGGGTCAGTACCAGTCCCCTGGGAAGGTGCCTCTCCTATAGTACTGGATAGAGGAGCCTAGGGTGACCCCTGATAACATGTCCACACCGTGTCCTAAGGAGGGGTCACCATAGCGCCCCCCCCCCCCTGACGTGTCCATGATGGAGGGCGCCCCCTTCTGGATGGGTCAGTACCAGTCCCCTGGGAAGGTGCCTCTCCTATAGTACTGGATAGAGGAGCCTAGGGTTACTCCTGGTAACATGTCCACACCGTGTCCTGAGGAGGGGTCACCATAGCGTCCCCCCCTGACGTGTCCATGATGGTGGGGCCCCCCTTCTGGATGGGTCAGTACCAGTCCCATGGGAAGGGTCCACATGACCTTTCAGGAAGGACTCATCACCTTCTCGTCTCACCTTCTAGAGTTGTACGAGGAGATCCGATTGTTCCGCCAGGCGTGTGGAGACGCTCACATGAAAACCATTCTGGGCACCGGAGAGCTCGGCTCCCTCACCAACGTATACCGAGCCAGCCTGGTCGCCATGATGGCAGGTAGGTACCCCCCCGTAGAGGCAGAGATCACCCCTCAATGCATCCAGGAGTCCGCAAGGAGGTGTGAATTGCACTGCAGTAACATGTTGTGCGCACCAGATGGCGCTGGAGCTTGTGCTTTGTCCCCGGAGCCGCAGCTGAGGAGCACGACAGACGGAGGAGACCACTAGATGTCCTCACATGATACAGAGGCTGTGTATATAGTATAGAGCGCAGGTGGGTGGCTGCGGGGGCCGTGTATATAGTATAGAGCGCAAGTGGGTGGCTGCGGGGGCCGTGTATATAGTATAGAGCGCAGGTGGGTGGCTGCGGGGGCCGTGTATATAGTATAGAGCGCAAGTGGGTGGCTGCGGGGGCCGTGTATATAGTATAGAGCGCAGGTGGGTGGCTGCGGGGGCCGTGTATATAGTATAGAGCGCAAGTGGGTGGCTGCGGGGGCCGTGTATATAGTATAGAGCGCAGGTGGGTGGCTGCGGGGGCCGTGTATATAGTATAGAGCGCAGGTGGGTGGCTGCGGGGGCCGTGTATATAGTATAGAGCGCAAGTGGGTGGCTGCGGGGGCCGTGTATATAGTATAGAGCGCAGGTGGGTGGCTGCGGGGGCCGTGTATATAGTATAGAGCGCAAGTGGGTGGCTGCGGGGGCCGTGTATATATATATAGTATAGAGCGCAGGTGGGTGGCTGCGGGGGCCGTGTATATAGTATAGAGCGCAGGTGGGTGGCTGCGGGGGCCGTGTATATAGTATAGAGCGCAGGTGGGTGGCTGCGGGGGCCGTGTATATAGTATAGAGCGCAAGTGGGTGGCTGCGGGGGCTGTGTATATAGTATAGAGCGCAGGTAGGCGGCTGCGGGGGCCGTGTATATAGTATAGAGCGCAGGTAGAGGCGGCTGCGGGGGCCGTGTATATAGTATAGAGCGCAGGTAGGTGGCTGCGGGGGCCGTGTATATAGTATAGAGCGCAGGTAGGCGGCTGCGGGGGCCGTGTATATAGTATAGAGCGCAGGTAGGCGGCTGCGGGGGCCGTGTATATAGTATAGAGCACAGGTAGGTGGCTGCGGGGGCCGTGTATATAGTATAGAGCGCAGGTAGGCGGCTGCGGGGGCCGTGTATATAGTATAGAGCGCAGGTAGGTGGCTGCGGGGGCCGTGTATATAGTATAGAGCGCAGGTAGGCGGCTGCGGGGGCCGTGTATATAGTATAGAGCGCAGGTAGGCGGCTGCGGGGGCCGTGTATATAGTATAGAGCGCAGGTAGGTGGCTGCGGGGGCCGTGTATATAGTATAGAGCGCAGGTAGAGGCGGCTGCGGGGGCCGTGTATATAGTATAGAGCGCAGGTAGGTGGCTGCGGGGGCCGTGTATATAGTATAGAGCACAGGTAGGTGGCTGCGGGGGCCGTGTATATAGTATAGAGCACAGGTAGGTGGCTGCGGGGGCCGTGTATATAGTATAGAGCGCAGGTAGGTGGCTGCGGGGGCCGTGTATATAGTATAGAGCGCAGGTAGAGGCGGCTGCGGGGGCCGTGTATATAGTATAGAGCGCAGGTAGGTGGCTGCGGGGGCCGTGTATATAGTATAGAGCACAGGTAGGTGGCTGCGGGGGCCGTGTATATAGTATAGAGCACAGGTAGGTGGCTGCGGGGGCCGTGTATATAGTATAGAGCGCAGGTAGGCGGCTGCGGGGGCCGTGTATATAGTATAGAGCACAGGTAGGTGGCTGCGGGGGCCGTGTATATAGTATATACTGTATATAGCAGTCCTTTACACGGATCCCACTACAAACCCTACCCTGACTGGATCCCTCCAGTATGATACCCGTGAAAGTCACCCTAGCATTGGCCTGGAGGGACTTCACCCCGGGGCAGGAAGGCTTGGAGAGGGGCTGGAAGGTTCAGTGCAGAAGATTTCATACAAGATTCAAAATGGATAACAACCCAAAACCTGACGGCGCTGACTGAACCTTGCCCTGTGGGAGCGTGGAGTGCCAGTCAGCTAAGACATAGTACTGGATAGAGGAGCCTAGGGTGACCCCTGATAACATGTCCACACCGTGTCCTGAGGAGGTGTCACCATAGCGTCCCCCCCCCCCCCCCCCCTGACGTGTCCATGATGGAGGGCTCCCCTTCTGGATGGTTCAGTACTAGTCACCTGGGAAGGGTCCACATGACCTTTCAGGAAGGACTCATCACCTTTTACACTGCAATGTATAACTGCAGCCGGATACTTGTCAGAATATTACACTGCAATGTATAACTGCAGCAGGATACTTGTCAGAATATTACACTGCAATGTATAACTGCAGCAGGATACTTGTCAGAATATTACACTGCAATGTATAACTGCAGCGGCATACTTGTCAGAATATTATACTGCAATGTATAACTGCAGCAGCATACTTGTCAGAATATTATACTGCAATGTATAACTGCAGCAGCATACTTGTCAGAATATTATACTGCAATGTATAACTGCAGCAGCATACTTGTCAGAATATTATACTGCAATGTATAACTGCAGCAGCATACTTGTCAGAATATCATACTGCAATGTATAACTGCAGCAGCATACTTGTCAGAATATCATACCACAATGTATAACTGCAGCAGCATACTTGTCAGAATATTACACTGCAATGTAACTGCAGCGGCATACTTGTCAGAATATTACACTGCAATGTATAACTGCAGCGGCATACTTGTCAGAATATTATACTGCAATGTATAACTGCAGCGGCATACTTGTCAGAATATTATACCGCAATGTATAACTGCAGCGGCATACTTGTCAGAATATCATACCGCAATGTATAACTGCAGCAGCATACTTGTCAGAATATTATACCGCAATGTATAACTGCAGCAGCATACTTGTCAGAATATTATACTGCAATGTATAACTGCAGCAGCATACTTGTCAGAATATTATACTGCAATGTATAACTGCAGCAGCATACTTGTCAGAATATTATACTTCAATGTATAACTGCAGCAGCATACTTGTCAGAATATCATACTGCAATGTATAACTGCAGCAGCATACTTGTCAGAATATCATACCACAATGTATAACTGCAGCAGCATACTTGTCAGAATATTACACTGCAATGTAACTGCAGCGGCATACTTGTCAGAATATTACACTGCAATGTATAACTGCAGCGGCATACTTGTCAGAATATTATACTGCAATGTATAACTGCAGCGGCATACTTGTCAGAATATTACACTGCAATGTATAACTGCAGCGGCATACTTGTCAGAATATTATACCGCAATGTATAACTGCAGCAGCATACTTGTCAGAATATCATACCGCAATGTATAACTGCAGCAGCATACGTGTCAGAATATTACACTGCAATGTATAACTGCAGTCTCATACTTGTCAGAATATTATACTGCAATGTATAACTGCAGCAGCATACTTGTCAGAATATCATACCGCAATGTATAACTGCAGCAGCATACTTGTCAGAATATTATACTGCAATGTATAACTGCAGCGGCATACTTGTCAGAATATTACACTGCAATGTATAACTGCAGCATCACACCTGTCAGAATATCATACCGCAATGTATAACTGCAGCAGCATACTTGTCAGAATATTATAGTGCAATGTATAACTGAAGCGGCATACTTGTCAGAATATTATAGTGCAATGTATAACTGCAGCGGCATACTTGTCATACATTGCACTATAATATTCTGACAAGTATGCTGCTGCAGTTATACATTGCACTATAATATTCTAACTGCAGCAGCATACTTGTCAGAATATTACACTGCAATGTATAACTGCAGCAGCATACTTGTCAGAATATTACACTGCAATGTATAACTGCAGCAGCATACTTGTCAGAATATTATACTGCAATGTATAACTGCAGCATCACACCTGTCAGAATATCATACCGCAATGTATAACTGCAGCAGCATACTTGTCAGAATATCATACTGCAATGTATAACTGCAGCAGCATACTTGTCAGAATATTATACTGCAATGTATAACTGCAGCAGCATACTTGTCAGAATATTATACTGCAATGTATAACTGCAGCAGCATACTTGTCAGAATATTATACTGCAATGTATAACTGCAGCATCACACCTGTCAGAATATCATACCGCAATGTATAACTGCAGCAGCATACTTGTCAGAATATCATACTGCAATGTATAACTGCAGCAGCATACTTGTCAGAATATTATACTGCAATGTATAACTGCAGCAGCATACTTGTCAGAATATTATACTGCAATGTATAACTGCAGCAGCATACGTGTCAGAATATTACACTGCAATGTATAACTGCAGCAGCATACTTGTCAGAATATTATACTGCAATGTATAACTGCAGCAGCATACGTGTCAGAATATCATACTGCAATGTATAACTGCAGCAGCATACGTGTCAGAATATTATACTGCAATGTATAACTGCAGCAGCATACTTGTCAGAATATTACACTGCAATGTATAACTGCAGCAGCATACTTGTCAGAATATTATACTGCAATGTATAACTGCAGCAGCATACTTGTCAGAATATTATACTGCAATGTATAACTGCAGCAGCATACTTGTCAGAATATTACACTGCAATGTATAACTGCAGCAGCATACTTGTCAGAATATTATACTGCAATGTATAACTGCAGCAGCATACGTGTCAGAATATTATACTGCAATGTATAACTGCAGCAGCATACGTGTCAGAATATTATACTGCAATGTATAACTGCAGCAGCATACTTGTCAGGATATTATACTGCAATGTATAACTGCAGCAGCATACTTGTCAGGATATTATACTGCAATGTATAACTGCAGCAGCATACTTGTCAGAATATCACACTGCAATGTATAACTGCAGCAGCATACTTGTCAGAATATTATACTGCAATGTATAACTGCAGCAGCATACTTGTCAGGATATTATACTGCAATGTATAACTGCAGCAGAATACTTGTCAGAATATCACACTGCAATGTATAACTGCAGCAGCATACTTGTCAGAATATCACACTGCAATGTATAACTGCAGCGGCATACTTGTCAGGATATTATACTGCAATGTATAACTGCAGCAGCATACTTGTCAGGATATTATACTGCAATGTATAACTGCAGTGGCATACTTGTCAGGATATTACACTGCAATGTATAACTGCAGCGGCATACTTGTCAGAATATTACACTGCGCACACGATGAGACCAGATCCTCATTTAGCTCATGAAACAATTTATCTAGGAGACATTAGAGGCTAATAATAAAGTGTATACAGTGCAGGTAGCTGTATATAATATACATTATATAGTACAGGTAGATGAAAGGCTCTGTATAAAGGTATGTTTTTGTGTATACAGGGTCGGACTGGCCCGACCCCTGTTGGCTCCCTCCCCCCTCGTTTTAATAAAACACGCAGTGCCTCCTGGCAGGCATCTGCACACATTCCAGTGTGCCTGGTGGTAGCTGCGTCTGTTCAGCTAAGGCGAGAGGAGCGTGAGTAAAAAGGAGAGGAGGACTTGAGATGGGTCCATTCAGCTGGAACCAGGTGCCCGCTCTTCCTGCAGCAGCGAAGGAGTAACCACTCACATTCACCAGCACCTCAGCCCCTGAGCCACGTGGCAGCTGTCACTGCTGGCTGACCACAGGACCTGGACCCACCTCCACTAGCTCCTGCTGTAGCGTCATCCTCCTGACACGGCACAGGCGGCTCCGATGTGCGCAGCGCTGGGAGCTCAGGATGGATGAGGAGCTGCTGCTGGAGCGTCATCACCCTGACACGGCATAGGCGGCTCCGATGTGCGCAGCGCTGGGAGCCCAGGATGGATGAGGAGCTGCTGCTGGAGCGTCATCACCCTGACACGGCACGGGCGGCTCCGATGTACGCAGCGCTGGGAGCTCAGGATGGGGGATGACGTGTGACCCCAGTATTACTGGCATGCCCCGCCTGACGTGTGACCCCAGTATTAGCGGCAGACCCTGGCGCGCGGTCTGGCCGTTTTATGTGCACATTTCTCTAAGTCTTCTGTATTTATTTGGGCAGTGTATATAGGTAGATGTAGGGCTGTATATACACTCGGTGAGATATATATATATATATATATATATATATATATATATATATATATATATATATGTATATATATATATGTGTGTGTGTATATATATATATATATATTTATATTACAGGTAGATGTAGGGCTGTATATACACTCAGTGGGATATATGTGTATGTATATATATTACAGGTAGATGTAGGGCTGTATATACACTCAGTGGGATATATGTGTATGTAGATATAGTACTGGTAGATGTAGGGCTGTATATACACTCGGTGGGATGTGTGTATATATAGTACAGGTAGATGTAGGGCTGTATATACACTCGGTGGGATATATGTGTGTGTGTGTATATATAGTACTGGTAGATGCAGGGCTGTATATACACTCGGCGGGATATATGTGTGTGTGTGTATATAGTACTGGTAGATGCAGGGCTGTATATACACTCGGCGGGATATATGTGTGTGTGTGTGTGTATATATATATAGTACAGGTAGATGTAGGGCTGTATATACACTCGGTGGGATGTGTGTATATATAGTACAGGTAGATGTAGGGCTGTATATACACTCGGTGGGATGTGTGTGTGTGTATATATAGTACTGGTAGATGCAGGGCTGTATATACACTCGGTGGGATATATGTGTGTGTGTATATATAGTACTGGTAGATGCAGGGCTGTATATACACTCGGCGGGATATATGTGTGTGTGTATATATAGTACTGGTAGATGCAGGGCTGTATATACACTCGGCGGGATGTGTGTGTGTATATATATATATATATATAGTACAGGTAGATGTAGGGCTGTATATACACTCGGCGGGATATATGTGTGTGTGTATATATATAGTACTGGTAGATGCAGGGCTGTATATACACTCGGCGGGATGTGTGTGTGTGTGTGTGTGTGTGTGTGTGTGTGTGTGTGTGTGTGTGTATATATATAGTACAGGTAGATGTAGGGCTGTATATACACTCGGTGGGATGTATATATATATGTTAATGGGTCTGTATCTGAGCGCTTCCATACATTAGCGCCCCAACCCCCCCCCCCCCCATTAGAAGGAAGCCCTCGGGTCGGATTGTCTTCGGCTTAATCTGTTCTTGTTACCAGAGCGTGTAATAAAGCTTTTGCGGCTTGAATGATAATGTGACGGTTCTGTGTCTGGCGATTAATAACCGTTACCCGTTACACTGTAATTAAGACGCCGAGGACACGGCCGGGACACACGACTTTACTTAATGAAGTGGAAAATGTTCATCTTGTTGGGAGCGGTAATGACCCGCTGAACGGTCGGATCCCGCGCTTCATCCATATTAACAATCCGGCAGATGTTGTGTGATGGAGGCGCTAGACATCACCTGCTGATAATTATATGCTGGGGGGGGGGGGGCAGCGACACCCCTCAATGTGCCCGACAACACCTGACATGATTCCCCCCCCCCCCCCTTATATTGGATTTTCCTCTATTTTAGGATCTGACTTTATTAAGACGTCTACGGGGAAGGAGTCGGTGAATGCTACGTTCCCCGTCGCCCTCGTGATGGTCCGAGCCATAAGGGACTTCTACTGGAAGACTGGCTACAAGGTAAATGTTATGGGGCCCCCGCCGGACCACCCTGTGCTAAACGTCAACGGGGAGCCCCGCGGGACCCCCCTGTGCTAAACGTCAATGAGGAGCCCCGCCGGACCCCCCTGTGCTAAACGTCAATGAGGAGCCCCGCCGGACCACCCTGTGCTAAACGTCAATGAGGAGCCCCGCCGGACCACCCTGTGCTAAACGTCAATGAGGAGCCCCGCCGGACCACCCTGTGCTAAACGTCAATGAGGAGCCCCGCCGGACCACCCTGTGCTAAACGTCAATGAGGAGCCCCGCCGGACCACCCTGTGCTAAACGTCAATGAGGAGCCCCGCCGGACCACCCTGTGCTAAATGTCAATGAGGAGCCCCGCCGGACCACCCTGTGCTAAACGTCAATGTGGAGCATGGTGCTGGGGGTCCTCCTCTCATCCCCTTGAATGTTTTCCGCTAGGTTGGATTTAAGCCGGCCGGAGGGATCCGTAGCGCCAAGGAAGTTCTGGTGTGGCTGTCGCTGATGAAGGAAGAGCTGGGTGATGATTGGGTGACGCCTCATCTGTTCCGCATCGGGGCCAGTACTTTGCTCAGTGATATAGAGAGACAGGTAATAGGGGGTGCCCCCTGGTGGAAGTGATATTACAGTGGGAGGGGTCGGGGGGATATCGGGGTTACTGAGATATATTCCTTCTCTTGTAGATCTATCATCACGTCACTGGACGCTATGCCGCACATCACGATCTTCCCATGGCCTGAGGAGTTACACTTCTATCCATGGAGGAACCTCGGAGGTTCGGTAACTTTTTGTGAGCCCCCCATGACGGTGCCCATCCTGGGGGGGGGGTTCTCCTTTCTCCATGGAGGGGTGACCTCTATCTCCAGAACACATGGAGAATACCAGCGTCAGAGGTTACTGGTCCCATGCGGACCCTCGTCATCCCCTTCAGTGTCCTCCACATGGAATAAATCTCCTCGTCCATTTGTCTTGTGTATTTTGTGGGTGTCGGGGTCTCCAGGGACCCCAGGTCTTTTTTATTGGAGCTTGTGTTTCATGTTTTCCCCCTTTTCATGGTGCGGGGTAGAAGAACTCATGTCTGTAAGGCCGCAGCCCCTTCTCTTCCCTGTCCTGATACACGGTACTGTTACAATGTATAAGTCACAGACCCAAACACTCCCCCTGTATCCTCCCTATATCTACACCCCTGGCTGCTCCCCCTGTAGCTGCATGCGCTTTGCTCTGTGATGTGTGTGAGGTGCAGGGTCCCCCGGGGGTCGGGGCGGAGGTTTGGGACTGTTCTCACGCAGCTCTCAGGCAGCTCTCAGACTTTGTGTATTTATCTCTCTGCTGCCTGGACAATCCGTCACTTCTGCACCTGAAGGAAGGTAAGTAGCCGTAGCCCAAGCAGAACAGGGGTTGTCCACTTTCAGTAAATGATTGATATCGTTTGGCAAATTCTAAAACTTTAAATTACACAATATTCTTTCTGTGTTCCTGGTGGTTTTCTAGATCTCTGCTTGCTGGGTTTGCCTCTTTTTCTCGTTGGGGCTCACTTGTGGGTTTGCCTCTTTTTCTCTTTGGGGCTCACTTATGGGTTTGCCTCTTTTTCTCGTTGGGGCTCACTTGTGGGTTCGCCGCAATTTATCTTTTGACTTTAGTGTAATAGTGGGTGAAGAGTGGGTGGTGCCTGGTGTTGGTTCTTCTCTAGCCTGAGCCATCAGGCATGGCCCCATATCAAGTCTTGTCCATCACTGATGCCTCAATTGGAACAGGACCCTGGCCCAATGATGGAGAGATTTCCAATTATGTCAGATGTGATTGTAAATTGTGGGGTAATTACAGACTAGGAGAGGGGTAGTGGTGGACTAGTGGGGGTAATTACAGACTAGGAGAGGGGTTTGACTTCAGATTTGAGGATTTCTCTGGTTTTCTGCTTCTCCTCGCTGGGCGGATGGAAAATGTTTCATCATTGTTTTCTAGATAAACTGCTCAATTAGCGACAGTAAAAATAGTGATTCCCTAAAGATGGCGGCTGTGGCCCCAAGAGACGGTGACAGGGGCCTGGTGTATACACAATGTCACATCTGCATCTAATGAGTTACCAAAGACCAGCAGACGGGTAGTGAGGGTTTAGCAGGTTACCACTATGTGTAATGTAGGTGAGGAAGCCTGTTGCTGCTCTCTCTGTTGGTGAAGGACCCAGTTGCATTGGTCTGGTGGCAGCGCTCTCTGTTGCTGGTGGAGCCGGTTGCAGCGCTCTCTGTTGCTGGTGGAGCCGGGTGCATTGGTCTGGTGGCTGTGCTCTCTGGCGATGGAGCCGGTTGCAGCACGTCTCTGTTGGCGATGGAGCCGGTTGCCGGTTACTTCTCTCTCTCTGTTGGTCCGGGCCCAATTGTAGAAATTTCCTGCCCTGGTCTCAAGATCAATTACGAGACAAAGTCACTTCCGCCATTATATGTCTAAGCCCTCACGTGGTGCGAAGGATAGGGAGATGTCCAGGTCTGTCCCTGGTGACCAGAGGGATACAAACACAATCTCCCCTCTTATAAATGTCTCATTACCTGCTATGTATGTCGGAGATCGCTGCATGAGCCCTTGTGTGGCCGTGGGCCCTATGATCCTACGACCCTCAGGTTTGTGTTCTGGTGTTTGTGTGGTCGGGGGCAGTTGGGTTCTGAGCAGTGTTCCGGGTTACTAAACACAAGGTGGTTGAGACCTCGAGGTGGGTCTTTCTGCAGCAGGAATCATCTCCTAGGCCCGGGTTATCTAAAAACCATAGAAAGTCTCCTCATTTTCTTTGTTTTCCATGTAGATATGGATCACCGCAGAAATGTTCCTCTCCTAACGTCAAAGTATCGCAACCTACAAGACCATCAGACGATGTGCCACAAGCTTTCCAAGGACGCAAGGTCTACTCCGGAGGAGATCACAGACCTGCACATCACCGGAATTTCTGTCTCAAAACTTCACGATAAGAATCGGGAAACTCATGGCCTGCAGAAAGCACCAGTGACCCAACATGGTGGCAGGAACGTGACCTGGGCCCAGACCAGCGGGTGGCGGCTGAAAGCTGTCCCAACACAGAATGTTCCTGTCATCTGCGCCTACTCCAGACCATTAAAGGTCACCCTTCAGGGACATCCACTCATTGCCTCCAGCTCCCGGGCTCAAAACTTTGTCCACCACTTTGGAAGGAACTTGTCTCCAGCAGATTCAGAATTGTGGTGGAATTATCGATTTGCTGCTTATACAATTTTATCCAGAAATCCTGGTAAACCTTTCAGAGCATCGCAACGCATTGATAATCATGATGCTTTGGGTCCCAGCCATCTGCAGAGATCAAAGATGAAGACTTGGAGTAAGCCACGAGTAGTGGATGTGTCCACCCAGACCCGGAGCAAAGATGTCCAGAAAGACCTAAATCAGCTGGAGGCTGTATGTGGCACAGGTAGACCAGGAAATCTGGAGAAGAGGATGAGAGAATTGAAGAGTGGTCCTCCAAGAAGGTGTGGACTGTCCGTGCCTGGGTCACACAAGCCATCTTTTCTTCCAGTTATGTCCCCCGAACCATGGCCATCATCCCACACTCCAGAGGCAGAAGAGATCTCCATCTCTGTCCCTCTCCTCCCAACCCTTCTCATGCCAGGACACTAGTCAGCGATGGTCGGAGGCAGTGCTCTATGATCCATCTCCTACCCAGACTCCTCGTCGGGCGCATCGCTCATGTTCACGCCTCTCCTCGTCGGGCGCATCGCTCATGTTCACGCCTCTCCTCGTCGGGCGCATCGCTCATGTTCACGCCTCTCCTCGTCGGGCGCATCGCTCATGTTCACGCCTCTCCTCGTCGGGCGCATCGCTCATGTTCACGCCTCTCCTCATCGGGGGCATCGCTCATGTTCACGCCTCTCCTCGTCGGGGGCATCGCTCATGTTCACGCCTCTCCTCGTCGGGGGCATCGCTCATGTTCACGCCTGGTTGTGTCCCATATGCAGATAAAAGGATAGCAAAAAGACGAGGCTGATGCTGAACACATGAGGGACAGACTGCTGCGTGAAGGCTTCAAAATAATCTATACCAAAACATCAGCACCAAGTGTGACATCCCATCGGCGTCTGACTGCAGGGTGGGGGTGGCTGGATTCCCTGTGGATTCTGGTTGTTGATGCGGTGAAGCAGATATTTGGTAGAATCTCGGCCTTGATCTAGTGGTCAGAAGCCTGAGAAAGGAGCCAGATTGGCTCTGCTGCAACCAAGAGAGACCCAGAGCCCTAGATAGAGCCAGAACTTGGAGACTTACTGTGTCTAGACAGTGCCGGAATATTCTGAGCCTTCCAACCAATCACAGCCTTGCATGTCCTCAGAAGTTACATTAATTTCAAACATAAATAGTTAGTACATTAACTCCTTATTGCCCAATGGGAGTGTTTACATCATTCCTGCCACTAAGTGGCAGTGACGGATCATTATTAGATCACTACAGTATAAACCAGATTCGCGCTTAAAGACGCTGAATTTAGTGATTACCCAACATTACACCTGCAGAGTTCTCCTTTACTCTCTGAACTTTCCTTATCAGGTGGTTATCATAAACCTGAGGTGAGGGAGGGTCTCGTAGTCATTGACCCCACAATCCTAGCAGATTTTGCCCACCGGTCAGCAGCAGTAGCAGGATGTGGACGCTTCACAAGTGCAGGAAATATTGTATATTATATTTGTAGATGCTAGGTCTCGCCCTCTGGAAAGTTCCAGGGATCTAGCCAATAAACAGCCTGCAGCAACACCAGGTGACAAAACAAAAGTTACATTAAAGATAAATAAGAACTCTAGCTACATTAAAGATAAATAAAAACTCTAGCTACATTTGAAGAATTTTGCCTTACCAACGCCCTATGCACCCATATCACTACTATAAGGCTTGTTATTGGCAAAGGAGACGGGACACAAAACCGTATTATGCCAGAGACGGCCCTAGGTAAAGAACTCCCATCAGACAATGGCCCTCTCATGTCTTGGCCTAATCCTGCCGACTCCAGGAACTTAATTTTAAGATTCTTTCATGTTGGAATCGCACCCCGGTCAAGCTGAGACCAATGAATCCCCAGATTCCGGATCAGTGTCCGTGGTGTGAGGGCGACACGGGTACAATGATACAAAGCTTGTGGAGATGCCCTCTCATTGCTCCCATAGGGCACAATATTAACCAGCTGTGTAAAGCCTTGACCAACTCTGGAGGTCCTCGGCTCCCCCTCCCAGAGCCGGATCACATCTTCAGAATGGAGGACCTGAAGGCCATTGACGAGGGCAGAGTGTGCAGCCTGGGGCTCATCTGGGTCTTAGCCCTCAAATGACTGTGACACTTTCTCCTCTTTGTTTTCATCTTTCTTCTTACCTTCTCTGCCCTCCGACTTCCAACCCCAATCCTCTCACTTTATGTTCCCCAATGTTCTACCCTGTCCTTACCCCTCAGATGTCCGGGACCTCGTCTATCCTGTAACTCTGAGGATTGGATGTTCTCCCGATGTTTTCAGATTGTAATCGTTAGAATGTTCATTGACTCTAAAGATAAAGACGACCCATTGGCCTCATGAATGTAGCGATGAGGTGCAGATTGTACACGTGGAAACTGAATGCGCATCTATGTCTGAAGAATTAGCGCCAGTATCGGCACCATGCACAGCGCAACGCGATAGTGTGCACAGAAAGGGGCGTTGTGGGGCGTATTCACACCAGACACCACATTTCTATGGAACATAATTGCAGACCAGGACCAGATAAAACCAGCGCCACTCTAAGGGCTTTGGCCGCCCACAGGAAGCGCCACATTCATAAAGGCCGCGCTCTGGGCGCAAGCTGCACCATAGAGACCCTAATTCACACTGCATCATAGTACGAAAATGTGGTCCATTAACTGTTTAGGAGCAGAACACACACACCCTATACCTACCTCTAGCACTACCTGGTGCTGCTGGGATTTCTATGGGAAAAAGCTTGGGAAAGCTGGGTTATGCCCCCTAGACAGCTGGATCTCTGATTTATGGAGCCCAGTAGGGGGAGCAGTCCTCCAGCAGATTTCATAATAACCCATCTCTGGGGCATTCAGCTGGAACTGGATCGAGGACTTCAGACCCTATGAAGGTCCACTGTGTAATCCCTGCTAATGTTTTGGGCTCTGCTACATTGACAGAGACCGATCCAACTCTGGAGCTAGGACTGAGGCCCATAGAGCCCCAGTAACTAACCACCTCCTTTTAGCTAAAAATTGTTTCCATCACATCCCCATAAATCAATTTGACCTTATATTACCTGGAATTGGAGGGGGCATGTCTTGTTTGGCCAACCCCTCCCATCTACTCCTCCCCATGCCTTATGCCTCCTTACTATTCAGCAGTTCATGTCATGTGACCTGGGCATCAAAGTTCATGTACCCTTTACATTTGCAAAATGTACCCCATGTGTGGAAATGATTACATGAAATCACAGCAGCCTCTATGGATTTTTACTTCTCTCCATCCTCCATGGACTTCTACTCCTCCCCATCCTCCATGGACTTCTCCTGCTGTCCATAATCCCTGATCTTCTGCTCTTCCCCACCCTCCACGGACTTCTGCTCTTCCCCACCCTCCACAAACTTCTCCTGCTGTCCATAATCCCTGATCTTCTGCTCTTCCCCACCCTCCACGGACTTCTACTCCTCCCCATCCTCCATGGACTTCTCCTGCTGTCCATAATCCCTGATCTTCTGCTCCTCCCCACCCTCCACGGACTTCTCCTGCTGTCCATAATCCCTGATCTTCTGCTCTTCCCCACCCTCCATGGACTTCTGCTCTTCCCCACCCTCCATGGACTTCTCCTGCTGTCCATAATCCCTGATCTTCTACTCCTCCCCACCCTCCATGGACTTCTCCTGCTGTCCATAATCCCTGATCTTCTGCTCTTCCCCACCCTCCATGGACTTCTCCTGCTGTCCATAATCCCTGATCTTCTGCTCTTCCCCACCCTCCATGGACTTCTGCTCCTCCCCACCCTCCATGGACTTCTCCTGCTGTCCATAATCCCTGATCTTCTGCTCTTCCCCACCCTCCATGGACTTCTGCTCTTCCCCACCCTCCATGGACTTCTGCTCCTCCCCACCCTCCATGGACTTCTCCTGCTGTCCATAATCCCTGATCTTCTGCTCCTCCCCACCCTCCATGGACTTCTCCTGCTGTCCATAATCCCTGATCTTCTGCTCCTCCCCACCCTCCATGGACTTCTCCTGCTGTCCATAATCCCTGATCTTCTGCTCTTCCCCACCCTCCATGGACTTCTGCTCTTCCCCACCCTCCATGGACTTCTCCTGCTGTCCATAATCCCTGATCTTCTGCTCTTCCCCACCCTCCATGGACTTCTGCTCTTCCCCACCCTCCATGGACTTCTGCTCCTCCCCACCCTCCATGGACTTCTCCTGCTGTCCATAATCCCTGATCTTCTGCTCCTCCCCACCCTCCATGGACTTCTCCTGCTGTCCATAATCCCTGATCTTCTGCTCCTCCCCACCCTCCATGGACTTCTCCTGCTGTCCATAATCCCTGATCTTCTGCTCTTCCCCACCCTCCATGGACTTCTGCTCTTCCCCACCCTCCATGGACTTCTCCTGCTGTCCATAATCCCTGAACTTCTACTCCTCCCCATCCTCCATGGACTTCTGCTGCTGTCCATACTCCCTGAGCTTCTGCTCTTCCCCACCCTCCGTGGACTTCTGCTCCGCTGGAGGCTGCTGTTATTTTATGGTCATATACATACAGTACAGAACGGTCAGTTGAAATACGGGGTCGTGGTTTATGGCAACGCAGAGAGAAGAGTTATGAGCCAGGAAAGCTAATTTGCATATTTAAAAAAATGACTGTAATTAGGATACAGGGCCTCACTGGCAGCTAATTTGAGGTGATGTGGGGGGATCTGTTACCCCTAATCAGCAGCCATTGTTAGCCAGGGTGGTCAAAATCTAGGAACAGGTCTTCTTTAACGTTTATCACCACTGCTTCTGGAACTTTCCAGGGTATCAGCCAATCAGGAGCAGCCTCACCATGTGACTTCAAAAGATTCACAAATCCATAATAAAAGATTAACCCTTTAGTATATCACATACATACATAGAAATAAAAATACCCTCTCAGGGCAGTAGATGTCAGCCTGGGAAAGAGATAACAATAAAAGGTGGCACAGGAGAGATTGCCGGCCCTCTCCAGCCGACCAAAAGACATTAAGGGGTGAAAAATTTAGTAAAGACCCCACCTGCGGGTCATTCTACATCATCATGTGACCATGATATGGCTATGACTAGTCTGTACCCTGTCCAGCAGGGAAGGTGGGGTCAATGTGCATGTCCACCAGAAGATGCCCCCGACCTGTCACCACGGAGCGTTTTGCTTTAACTACAATCTTCTTGATGTGAAGGACTCCACAGTCCCCAGTGATGTGTCCATGAGGTCCCACCTGGAGCTCCACCTCACACTCTGTATTACTGGAAAGGTGAAGGAGGTTATAATGTTGTCTCTATGGGGCCAAATGTGGTCGGCCAAGTGTAGAACCTGAGTGACCTCTCATGGAGCAACAGCTTCTCCTCCCGAAAACTTGATTTTAATCCTTGGTCACACTGATCTTCAAGATCCCAAAATCTGTGAAAGAACAGATCCATGAAATTCCCAAGCTGTCCAAAATCAAATGCATCATGAGATTAGATGTGGTCCTCAGAGAGATGAAATCCCCGTAGCTTATATATGATATGATGGTGGTGGTCATCTGGCCCATGGATAGACCTCCCCCTCCCCGGGGCTCATGGATAGATGGGATCTCCCCTCCCCGGGGCTCATGGATAGATGTGGTCTCCCCCTCCCCAGGGCCCATGGATAGATGTGGTCTCCCCCTCCCCGGGGCCTATGGATAGATGTGGTCTCCCCCTCCCTGGGGCCCATGGATAGATGTGGTCTCCCCCTCCCCGGGGCCCATGGATAGATGTGGTCTCCCCCTCCCCGGGGCCTATGGATAGATGTGGTCTCCCCCTCCCCGGGGCCCATGGATAGATGTGGTCTCCCCCCCCTCCCTGGGGCTCATGGATAGATGTGGTCTCCCCCCTCCCTGGGGCTCATGGATAGATGTGGTCTCCCCCTCCCCGGGGCCCATGGATAGATGTGGTCTCCCCCCTCCCCGGGGCTCATGGATAGATGTGGTCTCCCCCTCCCCGGGGCCCATGGATAGATGTGGTCTCCCCCTCCCCGGGGCTCATGGATAGATGTGGTCTCCCCCTCCCCGGGGCCCATGGATAGATGTGGTCTCCCCCCTCCCCGGGGCTCATGGATAGATGTGGTCTCCCCCTCCCCGGGGCCCATGGATAGATGTGGTCTCCCCGGGCTCATGGATAGATGTGATCTCCCCCCTCCCCGGGGCCCATGGATAGATGTGATCTCCCCCCTCCCCGGGGCCCATGGATAGATGTGGTCTCCCCCCTCCCCGGGGCTCATGGATAGATATGGTCTCCCCCCTCCCCGGGGCTCATGGATAGATGTGGTCTCCCCCTCCCCGGGGCCCATGGATAGATGTGGTCTCCCCGGGCTCATGGATAGATGTGATCTCCCCCCTCCCCGGGGCCCATGGATAGATGTGGTCTCCCCCCTCCCCGGGGCTCATGGATAGATGTGGTCTCCCCCCTCCCCGGGGCCCATGGATAGATGTGGTCTCCCCCTCCCCGGGGCTCATGGATAGATGTGGTCTCCCCCTCCCCGGGCTCATGGATAGATGTGATCTCCCCCTCCCCGGGGCCCATGGATAGATGGGATCTCCCCTCCCCGGGGCCCATAGATAGATGTGGTCTCCCCCTCCCCGGGCTCATGGATAGATGTGGTCTCCCCCTCCCCGGGGCTCATGGATAGATGTGATCTCCCCCTCCCCGGGGCTCATGGATAGATGTGGTCTCTCCCTCCCCGGGGCTCATGGATAGATGTGGTCTCCCCCTCCCCGGGGCCTATGGATAGATACGGTCTCTCCCTCCCCGGGGCCCATGGATAGATGTGGTCTCCCCCTCCCCGGGGCTCATGGATAGATGTGGTCTCCCCCTCCCCGGGGCCTATGGATAGATACGGTCTCTCCCTCCCCGGGGCCCATGGATAGATGTGATCTCCCCCTCCCCGGGGCTCATGGATAGATGTGGTCTCCCCCTCCCCGGGGCCCATGGATAGATGTGGTCTCTCCCTCCCCGGGGCCCATGGATAGATGTGGTCTCTCCCTCCCCGGGGCCCATGGATAGATGTGGTCTCCCCCTCCCCGGGCTCATGGATAGATGTGATCTCCCCCTCCCCGGGCTCATGGATAGATGTGGTCTCCCCCTCCCCGGGGCTCATGGATAGATGTGGTCTCCCCCTCCCCGGGGCTCATGGATAGATGTGGTCTCTCCCTCCCCGGGGCCCATGGATAGATGTGGTCTCCCCCTCCCCGGGGCTCATGGATAGATGTGGTCTCCCCCTCCCCGGGGCTCATGGATAGATGTGGTCTCTCCCTCCCCGGGGCCCATGGATAGATGTGGTCTCTCCCTCCCCGGGGCTCATGGATAGATGTGGTCTCCCCCTCCCCGGGCTCATGGATAGATGCGGTCTCCCCCTCCCCGGGCTCATGGATAGATGTGAACTTTAGTTGTTGATGTGAAGGTCAGAGATTTATCACTTGATAAGAACTTTATTAGATGCCGCATTGTAAACTGAGATGATAAGAAGGAGCAAAGTCTGGAAAACTCCAGATGTTACCTGTGAGACGTCCACCAGAACATCACAGAATTCACCAACATCCCCAAAGCCAAGACGAAGAAGAGGAGCTCCAGGTGCCCCCCGGCCAAGACGTCTGGAAACCAGTCACCTGCAAAGAGGACAGACAGCAGTGATATTATACAGGAGGAGGGGACAGATAGCAGTGATATTATACAGGAGGAGGGGACAGACAGCAGTGATATTATACAGGAGGAGGGGACAGACAGCAGTGATATTATACAGGAGGAGGGGACAGACGGCGGCGATATTACACAGGAGGAGGGGACAGACAGCAGTGATATTATACAGGAGGAGGGGACAGACAGCAGTGATATTATACAGGAGCAGGGGACAGACAGCAGTGATATTATACAGGAGGAGAGGACAGACAGCGGTGATATTATACAGGAGGAGGGGACAGACGGCAGTGATATTATACAGGAGGAGGGGACAGACGGCAGTGATATTATACAGGAGGAGGAGACAGGTAGCAGTGATATTATACAGGAGGAGGGGACAGACAGCGGTGATATTATACAGGAGGAGGGGACAGACAGCAGTGATATTATACAGGAGGAGGGGACAGACAGCAGTGATATTATACAGGAGCAGGGGACAGACAGTGGTGATATTATACAGGAGGAGGGGACAGACAGCAGTGATATTATACAGGAGCGGGGGACAGACAGCAGTGATATTATACAGGAGGGGGGGACAGACAGCAGTGATATTATACAGGAGGAGAGGACAGACAGCGGTGATATTATACAGGAGGAGGGGACAGACGGCAGTGATATTATACAGGAGGAGGGGACAGACGGCAGTGATATTATACAGGAGGAGGAGACAGGTAGCAGTGATATTATACAGGAGGAGGGGACAGACAGCGGTGATATTATACAGGAGGAGGGGACAGACAGCAGTGATATTATACAGGAGGAGGGGACAGACAGCAGTGATATTATACAGGAGCAGGGGACAGACAGTGGTGATATTATACAGGAGGAGGGGACAGACAGCAGTGATATTATACAGGAGCGGGGGACAGACAGCAGTGATATTATACAGGAGGGGGGGACAGACAGCAGTGATATTATACAGGAGGAGAGGACAGACAGCGGTGATATTATACAGGAGGAGGGGACAGACGGCAGTGATATTATACAGGAGGAGGGGACAGACGGCAGTGATATTATACAGGAGGAGGAGACAGGTAGCAGTGATATTATACAGGAGGAGGGGACAGACAGCGGTGATATTATACAGGAGGAGGGGACAGACAGCAGTGATATTATACAGGAGGAGGGGACAGACAGCAGTGATATTATACAGGAGCAGGGGACAGACAGTGGTGATATTATACAGGAGGAGGGGACAGACAGCAGTGATATTATACAGGAGCGGGGGACAGACAGCAGTGATATTATACAGGAGGGGGGGACAGACAGCAGTGATATTATACAGGAGGAGGGGACAGACGGCGGCGATGTTATACAGGAGGAGGGGACAGACGGCGGCGATGTTATACAGGAGGAGGGGACAGACGGCGGCGATGTTATACAGGAGGAGGGGACAGACGGCGGTGATATTATACAGGAGGAGGGGACAGACGGCGGTGATATTATACAGGAGGAGGGGACAGACGGCGGTGATATTATACAGGAGGAGGGGACAGACGGCGGTGATATTATACAGGAGGAGAGGACAGACAGCAGTGATATTATACAGGAGGAGGGGACAGACGGCGGTGATATTATACAGGAGGAGGGGACAGACAGCAGCGATATTATACAGGAGGAGGGGACAGACGGCAGTGATATTATACAGGAGGAGGGGACAGACGGCAGTGATATTATACAGGAGGAGGGGACAGACGGCGGTGATATTATACAGGAGGAGGGGACAGACGGCGGCGATGTTATACAGGAGGAGGGGACAGACAGCAGTGATATTATACAGGAGGAGGGGACAGACGGCGGCGATGTTATACAGGAGGAGGGGACAGACGGCGGCGATGTTATACAGGAGGAGGGGACAGACGGCGGTGATATTATACAGGAGGAGGGGACAGACGGCGGTGATATTATACAGGAGGAGGGGGCAGACGGCGGTGATATTATACAGGAGGAGGGGACAGACGGCAGTGATATTATACAGGAGGAGGGGACAGACGGCAGTGATATTATACAGGAGGAGGGGACAGACAGCAGTGATATTATACAGGAGGAGGGGACAGACAGCAGTGATATTATACAGGAGGAGGGGACAGACAGCAGTGATATTATACAGGAGGAGAGGACAGGTAGCAGTGATATTATACAGGAGGAGGGGGCAGACAGCAGTGATATTATACAGGAGGAGGGGACAGACAGCAGTGATATTATACAGGAGGAGGGGACAGACAGCAGTGATATTATACAGGAGGAGGGGACAGACGGCGGTGATATTATACAGGAGGAGGGGACAGACGGCAGTGATATTATACAGGAGGGGACAGACAGCAGTGATATTATACAGGAGGAGGGGACAGACAGCAGTGATATTATACAGGAGGAGGGGACAGACGGCGGTGATATTATACAGGAGGAGGGGACAGACGGCGGTGATATTATACAGGAGGAGGGGACAGACGGCAGTGATGTTATACAGGAGGAGGGGACAGACGGCGGCGATGTTATACAGGAGGAGGGGACAGACGGCGGCGATGTTATACAGGAGGAGGGGACAGACGGCGGCGATATTATACAGGAGGAGGGGACAGACGGCGGCGATATTATACAGGAGGAGGGGACAGACGGCGGTGATATTATACAGGAGGAGGGGACAGACGGCGGTGATATTATACAGGAGGAGGGGACAGACGGCGGCAATGTTATACAGGAGGAGGGGACAGACGGCGGCGATATTATACAGGAGGAGGGGACAGACGGCGGTGATATTATACAGGAGGAGGGGACAGACGGCGGCAATGTTATACAGGAGGAGGGGACAGACAGCAGTGATATTATACAGGAGGAGAGGACAGGTAGCAGTGATATTATACAGGAGGAGAGGACAGACAGCAGTGATATTATACAGGAGGAGAGGACAGGTAGCAGTGATATTATACAGGAGGAGAGGACAGACAGCAGTGATATTATACAGGAGGAGAGGACAGGTAGCAGTGATATTATACAGGAGGAGAGGACAGGTAGCAGTGATATTATACAGGAGGAGGAGACAGGTAGCAGTGATATTATACAGGAGGAGGGGACAGGTAGCAGTGATGTTGATTTGTACACAAACCTTTTGATGCGATAAATGTCACCTCAATCAGTAAAGCCCCTAGAAAGCAGCCGAGTGCTTGGAACGTGGTCATCGTTGTCATACAGACCCCCCGGATCCGCGTCGGGGCCAGGCAGAAAGTGATGAAAGAACCTGTGGGGACCAATCACATTATCAGCTCAATTGTCCCACCCATGAGGAGTCCCTGTAACTTCTGGCTGCTGGGTTGTCCTTTAGTGGACCTTATAACTGCAGCAGGACCACCTCCAGGAGACCCCTGAAGAAGCCTCTCATTTCCCTGCACATTGGTGGTCTCTCCTGTGTGGATATACTTACTCTCCATATGGATGATACTTACAGGCCGGCCCCCCATATGGATGATACTTACAGGCCGGCCCCCCATATGGATGATACTTTCAGGCCGGGGCCACCATATGGATGATACTAACAGGCCGGCCCCCCATATGGATGATACTTACAGGCCGGCCCCCCATATGGATGATACTTACAGGCCGGCCCCCCATATGGATGATACTTACAGGCCGGCCCCCCATATGGATGATACTTTCAGGCCGGGGCCACCATATGGATGATACTTACAGGCCGGCCCCCCACATGGATGATACTTACAGGCCGGCCCCCCATATGGATGATACTTACAGGCCGGCCCCCCATATGGATGATACTTACAGGCCGGCCCCCCATATGGATGATACTTTCAGGCCGGGGCCACCATATGGATGATACTTACAGGCCGGCCCCCCACATGGATGATACTTACAGGCCGGGGCCACCATATGGATGATACTTACAGGCCGGCCCCCCACATGGATGATACTTACAGGCCGGGGCCACCATATGGATGATACTTACAGGCCGGCCCCCCATATGGATGATACTTACAGGCCGGCCCCCCATATGGATGATACTTACAGGCCGGCCCCCCACATGGATGATACTTACAGGCCGGGGCCACCATATGGATGATACTTACAGGCCGGCCCCCCACATGGATGATACTTACAGGCCGGGGCCACCATATGGATGATACTTACAGGCCGGCCCCCCATATGGATGATACTTACAGGCCAGACCCCCACATGGATGATACTTACAGGCCGGCCCCCCATATGGATGATACTTACAGGCCGGCCCCCCATATGGATGCTACTTACAGGCCGGGGCCACCATATGGATGATACTTACAGGCCGGCCCCCCACATGGATGATACTTACAGGCCGGGGCCACCATATGGATGATACTTACAGGCCGGCCCCCCATATGGATGATACTTACAGGCCAGACCCCCACATGGATGATACTTACAGGCCGGGGCCACCATATGGATTATACTTACAGGCCGGCCCCCCATATTGATGATACTTACAGGCCGGGGCCACCATATGGATGATACTTACAGGCCGGCCCCCCATATGGATGATACTTACAGGCCGGCCCCCCATATGGATGATACTTACAGGCCGGCCCCCCATATGGATGATACTTACAGGCCGGCCCCCCATATGGATGATACTTACAGGCCGGGGCCACCATATGGATGATACTTACAGGCCGGCCCCCCATATGGATGATACTTACAGGCCGGGGCCACCATATGGATGATACTTACAGGCCGGCCCCCCATATGGATGATACTTACAGGCCGGCCCCCCATATGGATGATACTTAAAGGCCGGCCCCCCATATGGATTATACTTACAGGCCGGCCCCCCATATGGATGATACTTACAGGCCGGGGCCACCATATTGATGATACTTACAGGCCGGCCCCCCATATGGATGATACTTACAGGCCGGCCCCCCATATGGATGATACTTACAGGCCGGGGCCACCATGGCTTCAGCCATTCCCAGGAAAATATACTGTGGAGTCAGGTGGAGGCAGGACATGGAGGACACCAGCAGGACCTTCCCCGAGAGCGTCTGCTCCACCACAGGGAAGCCCTTGCGATGGATTTCATAGATTCCAGCGATGAGCAGAGACGCAGCGGCCACAACCTGACCACAAACTGCGGAGAAGAAGAAGGTCCATGGATGGAAACAAATGTTCTGCCCTTTTTTGTGACACAGGAGGGATCATCCTCACACCATGGGGGGGGGGCAGACCATAGGAGCCGTAAGGGGCTTATGATGAGACTCACCTATGGCCATATAGGGCAGCTGTCTGTACCTTCTACTGGACATGAGGAAAGAGTGGACGCTCTCCAGACAAGGAGCCAGGAGAAGGACGGGGATGATACTGATGACCTTCATGGCAGCGACCGGCAGCAGGAACCCGTTTAGGCTCAGGTTAGAGTTCATGGACTGAATGAAGTATCCAGAAGAAACCTGCACAAAGTGACAAAACCTGAGACATTACAGGGGCCACAGGCACCTGGGGGTCCAAGGTACAGAACCAGCGTTTAGGGGATCTGCCCTATGGAAAGTGTGTAGGGGTCTTGTCCAAGGGGCAACATGTGAGGGTATTGCCCAATGGGCACCGTGTGAGGGTATTGTCCAATGGGCACCGTGTGGGGGTCTTGTCCAATGGGCACCGTGTGGGGGTCTTGTCCAATGGGCATCGTGTGGGGGTATTGTCCAATGGGCACCGTGTGGGGGTATTGTCCAATGGGCACCGTGTGGGGGTTTTGTCCAAGGGGCAGTGTGTAAGGAGAGCTTCTGAGGGCATATGAGGTATATAGGCTACGGACCGCTATGGGACCACCCTACGTGTCACCCACCTGGGCAGTACAAATCCTGTAAAGAACCTGCAGGCCAAAAAGTGGAAGTAGCCGGAGCAGCAGCTTCACATTCTCAACCTGGAGCTCACTGAAACATCCACCATGATATTCTTTGGCGCGATCCAACCAGCTGGAGACGTGTCCTCCAACATGGCGATAAGGGTGGAAAGACATTCGTCCTGCGTTTATAAACACCCCGAGCGTCATCCTAAGGGAAGCGGCTGCAAGAAAAAAATATGTGACCAATCACTAGAACACATCACCAGAGCGAGCGAGACCCTGACTATAACACATCACCAGAGCGAGTGAGACCCTGACTATAACACATCACCAGAGCGAGCGAGACCCTGACTATAACACATCACCAGAGCGAGTGAGACCCTGACTATAACACATCACCAGAGCGAGCGAGACCTCGACTATAACACATCACCAGAGCGAGCGAGACCTCGACTATAACACATCACCAGAGCGAGCGAGACCCTGACTATAACACATCACCAGAGCGAGCGAGACCCTGACTATAACACATCACCAGAGCGAGCGAGACCCTGACTATAACACATCACCAGACCGAGCGAGACCCTGACTATAACACATCACCAGAGCGAGCGAGCCCCTGACTATAACACATCACCAGAGCGATTGAGACCCTGACTATAACACATCACCAGAGCGAGCGAGACCCTGACTATAACACATCACCAAAACGAGACCCCGACTATAACACATCACCAGAGCGAGCGAGCCCCTGACTATAACACATCACCAGAGCGAGACCCCGACTATAACACATCACCAGAGCGAGACCCTGACTATAACACATCACCAGAGCGAGACCCTGACTATAACACATCACCAGAGCGAGACCCCGACTATAACACATCACCAGAGCGAGCGAGACCCCGACTATAACACATCACCAGAGCGAACGAGACCCTGACTACAACACATAACCAGAGCGAGCGAGACCCCGACTATAACACATCACCAGAGCGGGCGAGACCCCAACTATAACACATCACCAGAGCGAGCGAGACCCCGGCTATAACACATCACCAGAGCGAGCGAGACCCTGACTATAACACATCACCAGAGCGAGCGAGACCCTGACTATAACACATCACCAGAGCGAGCGAGACCCTGACTATAACACATCACCAGAGCGAGCGAGACCCTGACTATAACACATCACCAGAGCGAGCGAGACCCTGACTATAACACATAACCAGAGCGAGCGAGACCCCGGCTATAACACATCACCAGAGCGGGCAAGACCCCAACTATAACACATCACCAGAGCGAGCGAGACCCCGGCTATAACACATCACCAGAGCGAGCAAGACCCCGACTATAACACATCACCAGAGCGAGCGAGACCCTGACTATAACACATCACCAGAGCGAACGAGACCCTGACTACAACACATAACCAGAGCGAGCGAGACCCTGACTATAACACATCACCAGAGCGAGCGAGACCCTGACTATAACACATAACCAGAGCGAGCGAGACCCCGACTATAACACATCACCAGAGCGGGCAAGACCCCAACTATAACACATCACCAGAGCGAGCGAGACCCCGGCTATAACACATCACCAGAGCGAGCGAGACCCCGACTATAACACATCACCAGAGCGAGCGAGACCCTGACTATAACACATCACCAGAGCGAGCGAGACCCCGACAATAACACATCACCAGAGCGAGCGAGACCCTGACTATAACACATCACCAGAGCGAGCGAGCCCCTGACTATAACACATCACCAGAGCGAGTGAGACCCCGACTATAACACATCACCAGAGCGAGCGAGACCCTGACTATAACACATCACCAGAGCGAGCGAGACCCTGACTATAACACATCACCAGAGCGAGCGAGACCCTGACTATAACACATCACCAGAGCGAGCGAGACCCCGGCTATAACACATCACCAGAGCGAGCGAGACCCTGACTATAACACATCACCAGAGCGAGCGAGACCCCGGCTATAACACATCACCAGAGCGAGCGAGACCCTGACTATAACACATCACCAGACCGAGCGAGCCCCTAACTATAACACATCACCAGAGTGAGCGAGCCCCTGACTATAACACATCACCAGAGCGAGACCCTGACTATAACACATCACCAGAGCGAGACCCTGACTATAACACATCACCATAGCGAGCGAGACCCCGACTATAACACATCACCAGAGCGAGCAAGACCCGACTATAACACATCACCTGAGCGAGCAAGACCCGACTATAACACATCACCAGAGCAAGCGAGACCCCGACTATAACACATCACCAGAGTAAGCGAGACCCCGACTATAACACATCACCAGAGCGAGCGAGCCCCTGACTATAACACATCGCCAGAGCAAGCGAGCCCCTGACTATAACACATCACCAGAGCGAGCGAGACCCTGACTATAACACATCCCCAGAGCGAGACCCCGACTATAACACATCACCAGAGTGAGCGAGACCCCGACCATAACACATCACCAGAGCGAGCTTCTGACTATAACACATCACCAGAGCGAGCAAGACCCCAACTATATCACATCACCAGAGCGAGACCCTGACTATAACACATCACCAGAGCGAGCGAGACCCCGACTATAACACATCACCAGAGCGAGCGAGCCCCTGACTATAACACATCACCAGAGCGAGCGAGCCCCTGACTATAACACATCACCAGAGCGAGCGAGCCCCTGACTATAACACATCACCAGAGCGAGCGAGCCCCTGACTATAACACATCACCAGAGCGAGACCCTGACTATAACACATCACCAGAGCGAGCGAGACCCCGATTATAACACATCACCAGAGCGAGCGAGCCCCCGACTATAACACATCACCAGAGCGAGACCCTGACTATAACACATCACCAGAGCGAGCGAGACCCTGACTATAACACATCACCAGAGCAAGCGAGACCCCGACTATAACACATCACCAGAGCGAGCGAGCCCCTGACTATAACACATCACCAGAGCGAGCGAGACCCCGACTATAACACTACACCAGAGCGAGCGAGCCCCTGACTATAACACATCACCAGAGCGAGCGAGACCCTGACTATAACACATCACCAGAGCAAGCGAGCCCCTGACTATAACACATCACCAGAGCTAGCGAGCCCCTGACTATAACACATCACCAGAGCGAGCGAGCCCCTGACTATAACACATCACCAGAGCGAGCCCCTGACTATAACACAAAACCAGAGCGAGCGAGCCCCTGACTATAACACATCACCAGAGCGAGCGAGACCATGACTATAACACATCACCTGAGCAAGCGAGCCCCTGACTATAACACATCACCAGAGCGAGCGAGACCCCAACTATCACACATCACCAGAGCAAGGGAGATCCTGACTATAACACATCACCAGAGCGAGCGAGACCCTGACTATAATACATCACCAGAGCGAGCGAGACCCCGACTATAACACATCACCAGAGCGAGCGAGACCCCGACTATAACACATCACCATAGCGAGCAAGACCCTGACTTTAACACATCACCAGAGCGAGCGAGACCCCGACTATAACACATCACCAGAGCGAGCGAGCCCCTGACTATAACACATCACCAGAGCGAGCGAGCCCCTGACTATAACACATCACCAGAGCGAGCGAGACCCAGACTATAACACATCACCAGAGCGAGCGAGCGAGCCCCTGACTATAACACATCACCAGAGCGAGCAAGACCCTGACTATAACACATCACCAGAGCGAGCGAGACCCTGACTATAACACATCACCAGAGCAAGCGAGACCCCGACTATAACACATCACCAGAGCGAGCGAGCCCCTGACTATAACACATCACCAGAGCGAGCGAGACCCCGACTATAACACTACACCAGAGCGAGCGAGCCCCTGACTATAACACATCACCAGAGCGAGCGAGCCCCTGACTATAACACATCACCAGAGTGAGCGAGACCCTGACTATAACACATCACCATAGCTAGCGAGCCCCTCACTATAACACATCACCAGAGCGAGCGAGACCCTGACTATAACACATCACCAGAGCAAGCGAGACCCCGACTATAACACATCACCAGAGCGAGCGAGCCCCTGACTATAACACATCACCAGAGCGAGCGAGACCCCGACTATAACACTACACCAGAGCGAGCGAGCCCCTGACTATAACACATCACCAGAGCGAGCGAGACCCTGACTATAACACATCACCAGAGCAAGCGAGCCCCTGACTATAACACATCACCAGAGCTAGCGAGCCCCTGACTATAACACATCACCAGAGCGAGCGAGCCCCTGACTATAACACATCACCAGAGCGAGCCCCTGACTATAACACAAAACCAGAGCGAGCGAGCCCCTGACTATAACACATCACCAGAGCGAGCGAGACCATGACTATAACACATCACCTGAGCGAGCGAGCCCCTGACTATAACACATCACCAGAGCGAGCGAGACCCCAACTATAACACATCACCAGAGCAAGGGAGATCCTGACTATAACACATCACCAGAGCGAGCGAGACCCTGACTATAATACATCACCAGAGCAAGCGAGACCCCGACTATAACACATCACCAGAGCGAGCGAGACCCCGACTATAACACATCACCATAGCGAGCAAGACCCTGACTTTAACACATCACCAGAGCGAGCGAGACCCCGACTATAACACATCACCAGAGCGAGCGAGCCCCTGACTATAACACATCACCAGAGCGAGCCAGCCCCTGACTATAACACATCACCAGAGCGAGCGAGACCCAGACTATAACACATCACCAGAGCGAGCGAGCGAGCCCCTGACTATAACACATCACCAGAGCAAGCAAGACCCTGACTATAACACATCACCAGAGCGAGCGAGCCCCTGACTATAACACATCACCAGAGTGAGCGAGACCCTGACTATAACACATCACCAGAGCTAGCGAGCCCCTCACTATAACACATCACCAGAGTGAGCGAGCCCCTGACTATAACACATCACCAGAGCGAGCAAGACCCGACTATAACACATCACCTGAGCGAGCAAGACCCGACTATAACACATCACCAGAGCAAGCGAGACCCCGACTATAACACATCACCAGAGTAAGCGAGACCCCGACTATAACACATCACCAGAGCGAGCGAGCCCCTGACTATAACACATCGCCAGAGCAAGCGAGCCCCTGACTATAACACATCACCAGAGCGAGCGAGACCCTGACTATAACACATCCCCAGAGCGAGACCCCGACTATAACACATCACCAGAGTGAGCGAGACCCCGACCATAACACATCACCAGAGCGAGCTTCTGACTATAACACATCACCAGAGCGAGCAAGACCCCAACTATATCACATCACCAGAGCGAGACCCTGACTATAACACATCACCAGAGCGAGCGAGACCCCGACTATAACACATCACCAGAGCGAGCGAGCCCCTGACTATAACACATCACCAGAGCGAGCGAGCCCCTGACTATAACACATCACCAGAGCGAGCGAGCCCCTGACTATAACACATCACCAGAGCGAGCGAGCCCCTGACTATAACACATCACCAGAGCGAGACCCTGACTATAACACATCACCAGAGCGAGCGAGACCCCGATTATAACACATCACCAGAGCGAGCGAGCCCCCGACTATAACACATCACCAGAGCGAGACCCTGACTATAACACATCACCAGAGCGAGCGAGACCCTGACTATAACACATCACCAGAGCAAGCGAGACCCCGACTATAACACATCACCAGAGCGAGCGAGCCCCTGACTATAACACATCACCAGAGCGAGCGAGACCCCGACTATAACACTACACCAGAGCGAGCGAGCCCCTGACTATAACACATCACCAGAGCGAGCGAGACCCTGACTATAACACATCACTAGAGCAAGCGAGCCCCTGACTATAACACATCACCAGAGCTAGCGAGCCCCTGACTATAACACATCACCAGAGCGAGCGAGCCCCTGACTATAACACATCACCAGAGCGAGCCCCTGACTATAACACAAAACCAGAGCGAGCGAGCCACTGACTATAACACATCACCAGAGCGAGCGAGACCATGACTATAACACATCACCTGAGCAAGCGAGCCCCTGACTATAACACATCACCAGAGCGAGCGAGACCCCAACTATAACACATCACCAGAGCAAGGGAGATCCTGACTATAACACATCACCAGAGCGAGCGAGACCCTGACTATAATACATCACCAGAGCGAGCGAGACCCCGACTATAACACATCACCAGAGCGAGCGAGAACCCGACTATAACACATCACCATAGCGAGCAAGACCCTGACTTTAACACATCACCAGAGCGAGCGAGACCCCGACTATAACACATCACCAGAGCGAGCGAGCCCCTGACTATAACACATCACCAGAGCGAGCGAGCCCCTGACTATAACACATCACCAGAGCGAGCGAGACCCAGACTATAACACATCACCAGAGCGAGCGAGCGAGCCCCTGACTATAACACATCACCAGAGCGAGCAAGACCCTGACTATAACACATCACCAGAGCGAGCGAGACCCTGACTATAACACATCACCAGAGCAAGCGAGACCCCGACTATAACACATCACCAGAGCGAGCGAGCCCCTGACTATAACACATCACCAGAGCGAGCGAGACCCCGACTATAACACTACACCAGAGCGAGCGAGCCCCTGACTATAACACATCACCAGAGCGAGCGAGCCCCTGACTATAACACATCACCAGAGTGAGCGAGACCCTGACTATAACACATCACCATAGCTAGCGAGCCCCTCACTATAACACATCACCAGAGCGAGCGAGACCCTGACTATAACACATCACCAGAGCAAGCGAGACCCCGACTATAACACATCACCAGAGCGAGCGAGCCCCTGACTATAACACATCACCAGAGCGAGCGAGACCCCGACTATAACACTACACCAGAGCGAGCGAGCCCCTGACTATAACACATCACCAGAGCGAGCGAGACCCTGACTATAACACATCACCAGAGCAAGCGAGCCCCTGACTATAACACATCACCAGAGCTAGCGAGCCCCTGACTATAACACATCACCAGAGCGAGCGAGCCCCTGACTATAACACATCACCAGAGCGAGCCCCTGACTATAACACAAAACCAGAGCGAGCGAGCCCCTGACTATAACACATCACCAGAGCGAGCGAGACCATGATTAAAACACATCACCTGAGCGAGCGAGCCCCTGACTATAACACATCACCAGAGCGAGCGAGACCCCAACTATAACACATCACCAGAGCAAGGGAGATCCTGACTATAACACATCACCAGAGCGAGCGAGACCCTGACTATAATACATCACCAGAGCGAGCGAGACCCCGACTATAACACATCACCAGAGCGAGCGAGACCCCGACTATAACACATCACCATAGCGAGCAAGACCCTGACTTTAACACATCACCAGAGCGAGCGAGACCCCGACTATAACACATCACCAGAGCGAGCGAGCCCCTGACTATAACACATCACCAGAGCGAGCGAGCCCTTGACTATAACACATCACCAGAGCGAGCGAGACCCAGACTATAACACATCACCAGAGCGAGCGAGCGAGCCCCTGACTATAACACATCACCAGAGCGAGCAAGACCCTGACTATAACACATCACCAGAGCGAGCGAGCCCCTGACTATAACACATCACCAGAGTGAGCGAGACCCTGACTATAACACATCACCAGAGCTAGCGAGCCCCTCACTATAACACATCACCAGAGTGAGCGAGCCCCTGACTATAACACATCACCAGAGCGAGCAAGACCCGACTATAACACATCACCTGAGCGAGCAAGACCCGACTATAACACATCACCAGAGCAAGCGAGACCCCGACTATAACACATCACCAGAGTAAGCGAGACCCCGACTATAACACATCACCAGAGCGAGCGAGCCCCTGACTATAACACATCGCCAGAGCAAGCGAGCCCCTGACTATAACACATCACCAGAGCGAGCGAGACCCTGACTATAACACATCCCCAGAGCGAGACCCCGACTATAACACATCACCAGAGTGAGCGAGACCCCGACCATAACACATCACCAGAGCGAGCTTCTGACTATAACACATCACCAGAGCGAGCAAGACCCCAACTATATCACATCACCAGAGCGAGACCCTGACTATAACACATCACCAGAGCGAGCGAGACCCCGACTATAACACATCACCAGAGCGAGCGAGCCCCTGACTATAACACATCACCAGAGCGAGCGAGCCCCTGACTATAACACATCACCAGAGCGAGCGAGCCCCTGACTATAACACATCACCAGAGCGAGCGAGCCCCTGACTATAACACATCACCAGAGCGAGACCCTGACTATAACACATCACCAGAGCGAGCGAGACCCCGATTATAACACATCACCAGAGCGAGCGAGCCCCCGACTATAACACATCACCAGAGCGAGACCCTGACTATAACACATCACCAGAGCGAGCGAGACCCTGACTATAACACATCACCAGAGCAAGCGAGACCCCGACTATAACACATCACCAGAGCGAGCGAACCCCTGACTATAACACATCACCAGAGCGAGCGAGACCCCGACTATAACACTACACCAGAGCGAGCGAGCCCCTGACTATAACACATCACCAGAGCGAGCGAGACCCTGACTATAACACATCACCAGAGCAAGCGAGCCCCTGACTATAACACATCACCAGAGCTAGCGAGCCCCTGACTATAACACATCACCAGAGCGAGCGAGCCCCTGACTATAACACATCACCAGAGCGAGCCCCTGACTATAACACAAAACCAGAGCGAGCGAGCCCCTGACTATAACACATCACCAGAGCGAGCGAGACCATGACTATAACACATCACCTGAGCAAGCGAGCCCCTGACTATAACACATCACCAGAGCGAGCGAGACCCCAACTATAACACATCACCAGAGCAAGGGAGATCCTGACTATAACACATCACCAGAGCGAGCGAGACCCTGACTATAATACATCACCAGAGCGAGCGAGACCCCGACTATAACACATCACCAGAGCGAGCGAGACCCCGACTATAACACATCACCATAGCGAGCAAGACCCTGACTTTAACACATCACCAGAGCGAGCGAGACCCCGACTATAACACATCACCAGAGCGAGCGAGCCCCTGACTATAACACATCACCAGAGCGAGCGAGCCCCTGACTATAACACATCACCAGAGCGAGCGAGACCCAGACTATAACACATCACCAGAGCGAGCGAGCGAGCCCCTGACTATAACACATCACCAGAGCGAGCAAGACCCTGACTATAACACATCACCAGAGCGAGCGAGACCCTGACTATAACACATCACCAGAGCAAGCGAGACCCCGACTATAACACATCACCAGAGCAAGCGAGCCCCTGACTATAACACATCACCAGAGCGAGCGAGACCCCGACTATAACACTACACCAGAGCGAGCGAGCCCCTGACTATAACACATCACCAGAGCGAGCGAGCCCCTGACTATAACACATCACCAGAGTGAGCGAGACCCTGACTATAACACATCACCATAGCTAGCGAGCCCCTCACTATAACACATCACCAGAGCGAGCGAGACCCTGACTATAACACATCACCAGAGCAAGCGAGACCCCGACTATAACACATCACCAGAGCGAGCGAGCCCCTGACTATAACACATCACCAGAGCGAGCGAGACCCCGACTATAACACTACACCAGAGCGAGCGAGCCCCTGACTATAACACATCACCAGAGCGAGCGAGACCCTGACTATAACACATCACCAGAGCAAGCGAGCCCCTGACTATAACACATCACCAGAGCTAGCGAGCCCCTGACTATAACACATCACCAGAGCGAGCGAGCCCCTGACTATAACACATCACCAGAGCGAGCCCCTGACTATAACACAAAACCAGAGCGAGCGAGCCCCTGACTATAACACATCACCAGAGCGAGCGAGACCATGACTATAACACATCACCTGAGCGAGCGAGCCCCTGACTATAACACATCACCAGAGCGAGCGAGACCCCAACTATAACACATCACCAGAGCAAGGGAGATCCTGACTATAACACATCACCAGAGCGAGCGAGACCCTGACTATAATACATAACCAGAGCGAGCGAGACCCCGACTATAACACATCACCAGAGCGAGCGAGACCCCGACTATAACACATCACCATAGCGAGCAAGACCCTGACTTTAACACATCACCAGAGCGAGCGAGACCCCGACTATAACACATCACCTGAGCGAGCGAGCCCCTGACTATAACACATCACCAGAGCGAGCGAGCCCCTGACTATAACACATCACCAGAGCGAGCGAGACCCAGACTATAACACATCACCAGAGCGAGCGAGCGAGCCCCTGACTATAACACATCACCAGAGCGAGCAAGACCCTGACTATAACACATCACCAGAGCGAGCGAGCCCCTGACTATAACACATCACCAGAGTGAGCGAGACCCTGACTATAACACATCACCAGAGCTAGCGAGCCCCTCACTATAACACATCACCAGAGTGAGCGAGCCCCTGACTATAACACATCACCAGAGCGAGACCCTGACTATAACACATCACCAGAGCGAGACCCTGACTATAACACATCACCATAGCGAGCGAGACCCCGACTATAACACATCACCAGAGCGAGCAAGACCCGACTATAACACATCACCAGAGCGAGCAAGACCCGACTATAACACATCACCAGAGCAAGCGAGACCCCGACTATAACACATCACCAGAGCAAGCGAGACCCCGACTATAACACATCACCAGAGCGAGCGAGCCCCTGACTATAACACATCGCCAGAGCAAGCGAGCCCCTGACTATAACACATCACCAGAGCGAGCGAGACCCTGACTATAACACATCCCCAGAGCGAGACCCCGACTATAACACATCACCAGAGCGAGCGAGACCCCGACCATAACACATCACCAGAGCGAACTTCTGACTATAACACATCACCAGAGCGAGCAAGACCCCAACTATATCACATCACCAGAGCGAGACCCTGACTATAACACATCACCAGAGCGAGCGAGACCCCGACTATAACACATCACCAGAGCGAGCGAGCCCCTGACTATAACACATCACCAGAGCGAGCGAGCCCCTGACTATAACACATCACCAGAGCGAGCGAGCCCCTGACTATAACACATCACCAGAGCGAGCGAGCCCCTGACTATAACACATCACCAGAGCGAGACCCTGACTATAACACATCACCAGAGCGAGCGAGACCCCGATTATAACACATCACCAGAGCGAGCCCCCGACTATAACACATCACCATAGCGAGCAAGACCCTGACTATAACACATCACCAGAGCGAGCGAGCCCCTGACTATAACACATCACCAGAGTGAGCGAGACCCTGACTATAACACATCACCAGAGCTAGCGAGCCCCTCACTATAACACATCACCAGAGTGAGCGAGCCCCTGACTATAACACATCACCAGAGCGAGACCCTGACTATAACACATCACCAAAGCGAGCGAGACCCCGACTATAACACATCACCAGAGCGAGCAAGACCCGACTATAACACATCACCAGAGCGAGCAAGACCCGACTATAACACATCACCAGAGCAAGCGAGACCCCGACTATAACACATCACCAGAGCAAGCGAGACCCCGACTTTAACACATCACCAGAGCGAGCGAGCCCCTGACTATAACACATCGCCAGAGCAAGCGAGCCCCTGACTATAACACATCACCAGAGCGAGCGAGACCCTGATTATAACACATCCCCAGAGCGAGACCCCGACTATAACACATCACCAGAGCGAGCGAGACCCCGACCATAACACATCACCAGAGCGAGCTTCTGACTATAACACATCACCAGAGCGAGCAAGACCCCAACTATATCACATCACCAGAGCGAGACCCTGACTATAACACATCACCAGAGCGAGCGAGACCCCGACTATAACACATCACCAGAGCGAGCGAGCCCCTGACTATAACACATCACCAGAGCGAGCGAGCCCCTGACTATAACACATCACCAGAGCGAGCGAGCCCCTGACTATAACACATCACCAGAGCGAGCGAGCCCCTGACTATAGCACATCACCAGAGCGAGACCCTGACTATAACACATCACCAGAGCGAGCGAGACCCCGATTATAACACATCACCAGAGCGAGCGAGCCCCCGACTATAACACATCACCAGAGCGAGACCCTGACTATAACACATCACCAGAGCAAGCGAGACCCTGACTATAACACATCACCAGAGCAAGCGAGACCCCGACTATAACACATCACCAGAGCGAGCGAGCCCCTGACTATAACACATCACCAGAGCGAGCGAGACCCCGACTATAACACTACACCAGAGCGAGCGAGCCCCTGACTATAACACATCACCAGAGCGAGCGAGACCCTGACTATAACACATCACCAGAGCAAGCGAGCCCCTGACTATAACACATCACCAGAGCTAGCGAGCCCCTGACTATAACACATCACCAGAGCGAGCGAGCCCCTAACTATAACACATCACCAGAGCGAGCGAGACCCCGACTATAACACATCAGTAGAGCGAGCGAGACCCCGACTATAACACATCACCAGAGCGAGCGAGCCCCTAACTATAACACATCACCAGAGCGAGCCCCTGACTATAACACATCACCAGAGCGAGCCCCTGACTATAACACAAAACCAGAGCGAGCGAGCCCCTGACTATAACACATCACCAGAGCGAGCGAGACCCTGACTATAACACATCACCTGAGCGAGCGAGCCCCTGACTATAACACATCACCAGAGCGAGCGACACCCCAACTATAACACATCACCAGAGCAAGGGAGATCCTGACTATAACACATCACCAGAGCGAGTGAGACCCTGACTATAATACATCACCAGAGCGAGCGAGACCCCGACTATAACACATCACCAGAGCGAGCGAGACCCCGACTATAACACATCACCATAGCGAGCAAGACCCTGACTTTAACACATCACCAGAGCGAGCGAGACCCCGACTATAACACATCACCAGAGCGAGCGAGCCCCTGACTATAACACATCACCAGAGCGAGCGAGCCCCTGACTATAACACATCACCAGAGCGAGCGAGACCCTGACTATAACACATCACCAGAGCGAGCGAGCGAGCCCCTGACTATAACACATCACCAGAGCGAGCAAGACCCTGACTATAACACATCACCAGAGCGAGCGAGCCCCTGACTATAACACATCACCAGAGTGAGCGAGACCCTGACTATAACACATCACCAGAGCGAGCGAGACCTCGGCTATAACACATCACCAGAGCGAGCGAGACCCCGACTATAACACATCACCAGAGCAAGCGAGACCCCGACTATAACACATCACCAGAGCGAGCGAGCCCCTGACTATAACACATCACCAGAGCGAGCGAGCCCCTGACTATAACACATCACCAGAGCAAGCGAGACCCCGACTATAACACATCACCAGAGCGAGCGAGACCTCGGCTATAACACATCACCAGAGCGAGCGAGACCCCGACTATAACACATCACCAGAGCGAGCGAGACCTCGGCTATAACACATCACCAGAGCGAGCGAGACCCCGACTATAACACATCACCAGAGCAAGCGAGACCCCGACTATAACACATCACCATAGCGAGCGAGACCCTGACTATAACACATCACCAGAGCGGGCGAGACCCTGACTATAACACATCACCAGAGCGAGCGAGACCTCGGCTATAACACATAACCAGATCTTCTGGGTGGAATTGGTTGGTTCCTCTCCTATTAGGTGGTTGGATATCAGTGGACATTGATAGATCCTCTTTCCATTGGATCCGTCTCCTCTGGTGTTGCCTGATATTTGGGGAGAGATCTGTAAGGTTGGGGTTACTTACCTTTGGTGGGTTGGTGAATGAGCTCATGACGCACCATGTGAATGGTTATCAGCGCCATCACGATGGACATGAACGGGATCAGGAAGCCCAGATTCTTGGCCACAGACTGTTGTATATAGGAGATTCCCACAAACACCACAAGAGAATTCAGATTGACGAGCCAATAGAACCTGAGAACACAAAAGAAGAGCCGTGAGTAATCAATGAGCAAGAACGACACAACTGCAACACATCATATACTCCAGTCACATCCAAAGCAGCACTGAGTCTTCTGCTATAAAGAATGTCCTATGCTCCAGTCACATCCAAAGCAGCACTGAGTCTTCTGCCATGTATCATGTGTTATGACCTGCAGAAGGGGTCAGTCCTGAATTTGCCTTGGTAGTTAGCTGTGGCTGGTATATGGGGCCACAATTCCTTAGCCTAGAGTGCTGCAAGAGCCTTTTATTATTTGTCCTATGCGGTTTTCTACTGGTTATAAAGGGTACGTATGTGTCTTGTTATTGCTCATTTATATATGTCTTTATTATAAATTTGTATATACTTTAAATCACCTGGTGAAATGCAGGCTGTATGATTGGCTGGTTCACTGGAACATTCCAGAGGCTGAGCCCAAATGTTAATAAAAGAGGCTCCTGTAATAGAGGAACTGAGTAAAACGAGACATTGAGCCCTAAACTTCTCCCACCAAAAACCCTGCCTGCTTGCCTCAGCATATCCTAGGTTACAGGAGTATAATCCACACATGTTCAATGATCCAGGTCATATCAGGGTGGGGTAACACAGAAGACGGGGATAGTGTGCCCTGAGCTCGCCCCAACCTCTGTCCCTTCCTATAGCCCCCCCACGCTAAACCGTGGGGCGACTACTAGAAGACTCAGAATACACTGGATAAGTGCGGGAAGGGATAACACGACAAACATAAAACACAAAAGAACGGTAAACTAGCCGGAGTCCCAACGAGAGGGAACGTCAGGAGCAAAATCAGTAAACAAAGATAACTAGTGAAGCTGCAATTTATGCAGCCAGAACCTCCAGAACCTCCAGAACCTGATTGGAGCTGGTCAACTTCTGGGAATTAACCCCTCATGGTGCAGAATCACCAAGAACAATCGCAGGCACCATGCAGAGGTACCACAACTCCCAGCAGTCCAGAGGTCTTAGCAGCCGCTGCTCAGGGCGCACCAGAGACCGCTGGTAGAGGACGAGAGGTGGAGTCTGTGCGGAGACGCGCTGGAGGTTGGAGAACGCTGCCAGCACCACCAGAAGAACCAGAAGTCCCAGCATTCTCCCCTGCGGACCTGACAAGAAGGCGAAATGAGTACAAAATCGTAGATACAGAGGGAAAGGTCAAAAATGAAACTGAGATTGGAAAACCAAACACGTGCACAACCAGCAGGGAGTAAACTGAGCCACGCGGTTAATTCTTCCTTGGCCAGACCCCCAATGATGCAATGCTCTGCAGAGTGTGATGTGAGTGCAGTGAGCCCCCAATTTAGAAAATCCAATTGTCACTGCGACAAAAAACTATTTTGTCTGGATCCACAATAATAAAATATACAGTTCTGACTTACGGTACATACAAATTCAACTTAAGTACAAACCCAAGGAACCGATCTTGTACGTAACCCGGGTACTGCCTGGATTTGAGAAAATCGCATTTTTTTACCATCGACAACTTTTCAGGGGCAGAACTTCTGTATTTTTCTGTTGTCAGATCTGGTTGAGGGCTTATTTTTGTGCGGAAAGACTTGTTCTTTCCAGTCGTATCATATCAGGGCACGTAATTTTTTTCGATCACTTTTTAGAACATTTTTTGTGAGGGTATTTCATAAAAAATTGTACATTACAGGAAGTTTTCCGTGGTTCTGTTTTACGTTGTTCACCGAGCGGCTTCAATATTTATTTAGATTTATTGTTCAGATTAACACGGACGCGGCGATACCAAATCTGTAGGTTTTTTGTGTTTTTATTTGCATTTTATGTGTGACTGGGCATTAGGGGACTTTTATTTTATTTATTATTATTATAAAATGATTTTAAGGGGGCGTGGCTTACCTATGGAGGTGAGCAGACGTGCCACTCACTAGCTCCTGCTCCGTTACGGGCCCCACGGTACCTCAAGCGTCACCCAGCACCCGGTCACCGACAGATATGGGCCCAAAGAAGAAGGGAAGCCTCCCACACCCTACTCCGACCCAGCCTCGGGCCGCTTCAAGGGGTATATCCCGTTACCTCACCGCGGCAGCGGAGACTCCCGCGACTACAAAGATGGCGGCGGCAAGACAAGAGCTCCCGACCCCGGCGGGCCGGAGCTCCAGCGGCTCTTCGAAAGCGGCGGGAGACACTAGCGGAGGTCCCCGAGGCATTCCGGTGATCCCCTTGTCCGCCGCCAGGAGCACTCCATCTCCCGATGCAGGCGCTCGGCCACGTGCGTCCCCAGGAATGGCCGCCGGACAAGTGGCGCGGCCTGCGCCAGAACGCACCACACTCATAAGGAAGGACATGGCGGCAGCTGAAAGAGACGCAGCTGGGTCAGTCGCAGCCCTGCGACACACCACGGCACCACCAATGGAAACTGCCACCTGCAGCATGGAGAAGGAACCAAACGGAGGGGCAATGAACATATCAGGTCAGCCAGCCCTCGCCTCACTTGCAGCCCCAGCCCCAACGCCTGATTGTGAGCTAGGGGAAGACACAACCACCCAGCCCCAGGAGCCTGCTGTTCCTGCACAGTCCATGATCACCCCGGGGCGCACTATACAAGTGGTAGCGGAGGTCCATCAGTCTGCCTCCCCAGTCAGTTCTCTGGCGCTAGGGGACCGATCCCAAAGTCCGCATGCCCCCCTCTCCCCAAGACGGCAGCTTTGGGGCAACTCCAACCAGGGGGTTTCCTCCCCCCCAATGACGACCTTTCCCGGGGGGTCAAGATAGACGTCGGCCCCCCTCCCCAGGCCACTGATGCCGGGCCCCTGGAAGTGCCTCAGTCACTCTCGCACCCATTTGGCCCTCTCCGGCTCTCAACTAGCCCAGACCCACAGTTGGTCTTCCATCCTCCAGCCAAGCAAGAGGACCCCGCGGTCTCCCCTAATTTCCCTTACTTCCACCAGCCGGATCCGCTCATGCCTTGGAGCGTTGTATCTCAACCCCATATCTTACATTCTCCGGCCCTATCCCCAAGGGTATTTGTAGCCTCTCAGACACCGGAGAGAAATACATCACCTCTTGCCTTCAGCCCTGAGGGCCCAGGAACCTCCCCTATGCCCATGTTTGTTGCATCGGAAGCTCACCAGTCATTTTTATTCGCCCAAGCCCTGGAGGGCCTAGCGGAGTTGAGTTCACTTAAGGCGCACTTGAAGGCCATACCAACCAAGGAGGATATGGAGTGCTATGTATCTCGTCTCGAGCAGTCCTACAGTGCTGAGATAACGGTACTACGGGAGGAAGTACACCAAATGCAAGCCAGAACGTCTGCTGTGGAAAATACACAGGCAAACATGCAGGCACAAGTTGACAACCACTCAGCGACACTTGCCGCTCACTCCTTCCAACTCCAACAGCTCACAGACCAGCTTGACGATGCGGAGAACAGGGGCAGACGGAACAATATCCGTATCCGAGGGCTCCCGGAAACTGTAGAATCGAGCCAGCTTCACTCAGAGCTCCGTCTTCTCTTCAACTCGGTCCTGGAAGTACCAGGCGATTCTCCAGTGGAGCTTGATCGAGCTCATTGCGCTCTACAGCCTCGCCCCGCTCCCAACGAACCCCCGCGGGATGTCATATGCCGGGTACACAGCTACCAACTGAAAGAATCCATCATGATCAAGGCAAGAGCAGCAGATCAGATCCTATTTCAAGAAACCCCGGTACAACTTTTGCCTGACCTCTCTCGATTGACCCTTCTTAAACGGAAAGCTCTCCGCCCGTTCCTGGAAGTCTTAAGGCAACGTAATATCCCCTACACATGGGGCTTCCCGTTCCGCCTTCAAGTGAGGCGAGAGGGTACCACCTACATCATCCGCCATCCCAAAGACATTCCTATGGTAGCGGCTGCGCTCGGGGTCCTAGCCCCTGAGATACCTGACTGGCCGCGGCTCCCAACCCCTCCTGGGCCGGTAGATCGGCCTCGCCCCCAGCGCCCCCCCCCCCCACCTCTCCTACTCCACGAGTACACCCGGTCAGCTCCCATCCAGCCATGGTGTCTATAAAACTGGGTTCCCTGAATGCCAGGGGTCTAAATACTCCCCAAAAACGCTCTCAAATATTATACGGCATGCATAAGCAAGGAGTTAAGATCTTATTTTTTCAGGAGACGCACTTCAAAACCGGTCACATCCCACCACTTAGAGACCGGTACTTCCAGACCTGGTTCCACAGCACTAATCCGGAGTCACGCTCCAAAGGAGCGTCCATCGCTATTCACCGTTCACTACCGCACGTGGTCCTTGGTGAGGAAGTAGACGAAGCAGGTAGATATGTTTTCCTTAAACTCCTGATTCACGGGCAAACATTCACTTTCGCTGACATGTATCTACCAAATCACTCCCCTGTAGCGGCATGCAGGCGAATACTATCGACTCTCTCAGAGTTCTCGGAGGGGATGCTAATAGTGGGGGGGGATTTCAACTTCCCGCTAGACGCCAGGTTCGACACATCCTCAGGGAAGAGTCACATTCCATTTCACCAACTGGTACCCCTCATGAGGGATCTACAGGGTCTGCAGTTAGTGGACATATGGCGAATACTCCACCCAAAAGACAGGGATTTTACATATTTTTCTCCGGCCCACAACTCATACAGTCGCATCGACTTCTTCCTCCTTCAGCACAGGGGACTAGCCTGGGAGCCGTCCGCTTCAATAGGAAACATAGTACTATCGGATCACGCCCCAATCTATCTCACATTGGAATTACCACCTGCTCATTCGCACCAGTGGGCCTGGCGCCTTAACGACAACCTGCTTAAGGACGCTCTCTGCTCACAGGACATAAAAGACTCAGTGGCTACCTTCATGCAGACCCACGATCTTTCTCCCACATTGCTCCCGATGAAGTGTGAAGCACTCAAATGTGAGATAAGAAGCCGGTTTATAGACCACGGAGTAAGACTAAAAAGAGAGAACTCCGCTAAACTATCCTCCCTGCTCCAACAATGAAACTCTCTAGAAAGGAGACATAAACTATCTCAAACCCCGGGAGACCTGGCAGAATTAGTTTTAGTCCGTGACGCTATCCGGACCTTACTAGACCAGAAATCCATGGCCAACTACTTGCGATTTAAGAGTAGACTTTATGAACGGTCCAATAAATGTGGGAGACCTTTGGCCCGTCTACTGCACCCCCGAGAGAACACGTCCCATATCCCACGTATCTCGTCCTTGAAAGGTATAATTCATAATCCTGTCGACATCAGCGTGCGGTTTGGGACATACTACTCCCGGCTATATAACATCAAAGGACAGACCCTGGATCATCATCCAGGGGACCTTAGCGACCGCATAAAGGCTTACATAGCGGAAACGCCACTCCCAAGTCTGGAAGCGAAGGCAGTAGAAGAACTAGAGTCGGAATTCTCTGAGACAGAGATCTCTGAGGCCATCAAAAAATCCCCCTCTGGGAAAAGCCCGGGACCGGACGGTTACACACCTGCCTTTTATAAAATTTTCAGAGACACGCTAGCCCCCCTTATGACAAGATTTTTTAACGCCATTACCCCCACGACAGCCTTCCACCCTCAGTCGCTAGAAGCCAACATTAGCGTCCTTTTGAAGCCAGGGAAGGACCCATTATCTACTGCGAGTTACATGCCTATATCGCTCTTGAATGTTGACCTGAAATTGTTCTCCAAGATATTGGCAGACCGACTGGCACCACATCTCCCCAATGTCATCCATACAGACCAAGTGGGGTTCGTGAGGGGCAGGGAGGCAAGAGATAATCTAAATAAAACTTTCCTCCTCATAGCACATGCTCGTATACGCTCAACTCCTTCCTGTCTCTTATCAATAGATGCAGAGAAGGCCTTCGATAGGGTCCACTGGGAATTCATGTCAGCAGCACTTACACAGTTGGGAATAGGGCAGTCATTCTTAGGGAAGATCCTCGCTCTATATACCATCCCTACAGCCAGGGTTAGAATTAACGGATTTTTCTCCCCACCCATCGCTATCCGTAATGGAACACGCCAGGGGTGCCCCTTATCGCCGCTGTTATACATTATAGTCATGGAACACCTGGCGTGTGCCATCCGGAATAACCCGAGTATACATGGAATACAAGTAGGCCAACGACAGTATAAGACGGCATTGTTTGCTGATGATATTCTGCTGTATGTGCAACAACCAAGAATCTCATTCCCCTCGCTGATCGCGGAACTGGAGAGGTATGGTCAGTTGAGCAATTTTAAAATCAACTATGGTAAATCGGAAGCACTGAATGTCTCACTGCCATCCTCCGAAGTTCAGTCCCTCAAAGATGCCTTCCCCTTCCGCTGGCGCACGGATGCAATAACCTACCTAGGCATAAGGGTTCCCAGTGATCCAGCGAAACTATACTCCTTGAATTACCTTCCACTCCTGGAAAGAACACTGAAAGCCATTTCCTCCTATGACAAAAAATTCCTGTCCTGGTTTGGTCGGATTAATATGATTAAAATGGACATTTTACCCCGGTTCCTCTACCTGTTCCAGGGAGTACCGATCCAGCCACCTGCTTCCTTCTTTAAATCCATCCGCTCAGCTCTTCTTCGTTTCGTTTGGGGTTCAACCCATCCAAGGATAGGATGGAGATTTCTCATTCGCCCAAAAACAGCCGGGGGGGTGGGCATTTTTCTGGGGAGATCGGCTCACGAAGAGCTTCGCATGAGAGACCTCTTGGGAGAAGCCCCGATTCCCTCACTCAAGGAGCTGATCTCGAGGCCGGAGACGTCCCATCTTTCATGGCTAGAAATATCTCAGCTACACTCCTTCCTCAGTCGCCTGGGCCCAGAATCCGCTCTCAACGCCCCCTTGACTCCTTTTGAAGAACTCTTTCGCCTAGCATCCCCGCCAGAACATTGTATTTCACAAATATATAGGCTCCTGGTACAGTAGTCGGACCCCTCAAGCTTGCCATATGTTGCTGCTTGGGAAAGAGAGTTGGGAGTTACATTGTCGGCGGAAGACTGGAAAAAGGCTTTCCTGTTATCACACAAGCTCTCAGTTGCAAGTTCGATGCAAGAACGCAGCTATAAAATTTTATCAAGATGGTATAGGGTTCCGACCCTCCTGCATTCGATCTACCCCTCGCTACCGGACACGTGCTGGAGGTGTGGCGTGGAGAAAGGAAACATGCTCCACATATGGTGGTCATGTAGTAAACTCCTCCCATTTTGGGACCAGGTCTGTGAGATTTCTAAAACTCATCTCAATGCTCAGATCACGGGCGGACCGGAAAGTGCCTTACTCTCCATCTTAACAGGGGAGATTAAGTTTACTTCCATTTGTCTTATTAGCAGCCCGTTCAGTAATCCCCAGAAAGTGGCGATCCCCCAGCCCTCCTTCAATCTCTGACTGGTTACAGGAAATGATGCAGATCTTCCGCATGGAAGAGATAATGGCAGACATCAATTGCTCTTCAGTCAAATTCCTCAAACTATGGCAGCCTTGGGTGGTGTTCAGGGACACCCCAACATTTAGAGGGCTCCTGGGGTCTGGATGAGGTGGAGACGGGGGAGGGAGGCCCGTGTTGGTCCTGGCTTCCTGGAACAACCCCCTGCCCTGCGTCCATCATTTCTTTCCTACCTGTATCCCCTAACTATCCCTCCTTGTCGCCCCAATCCCCCTGTCAGTCTCCCCTGTTACGTGATCTTCGTTAACACGCTATGTCTGATCTCCCACCTAGAATGTGGTCTGGAAAATTGTACCGAGATTACGGGGGGACGTCGCTTATAAGCCAGTACCTAATAGCCTTGCATACCCTTCATGGTGGAGATTCTTTTAGATAACCAAAGGGTACAAATCATCTGATGATCAGCCCAAATGGGAAATTGACAGCAAATAAACTCTGGTCCCTTGACGACATAGACACCTAAGCATAACTCCGGAGTAACTATATGGCGCAAGGAATCTAATTGTTTCTCCAACGTATATATAGTACTTATGATGCACAAATATTGGAACATAAAAATTAGGCTCCCTTGAGTTGACGATGGAGACTACAGCAGACATAGCTTATTGTCATCTGTTTATTTTGTATCTGTTATTTCTCAATTTATAATATGTTTATTTGGAAAATGTAAAACTTCAATAAAAATTGATTGAACGTAAAATGATTTTAACTTGTTTTTAATATTTCCGTTCATCGCTTGTTCAATCCCTTACACTCGTATTGCAGTGACCAATGTAAGTAACTGAGCATGCTGACGCTGCTGACACTGACAATGCTGACGCTGACGACATTGACACTGCTGACGCTGGGGCTGCTTTTGATGCTGCTGATGACGCTGAGGCTGCTGTTGATGCTGCTGATGACGCTGAGGCTGCTGTTGATGCTGCTGACGCTCAGGCTGCTGTTAATGCTGCTTACGCTGATGACGCTGAGGCTGCTGTTGATGCTGCTGATGCTGAGGCTGCTGTTGATGATGCTGACGCTCAGGCTGCTGTTAATGCTGCTTACGCTGCTGACGCTGAGGCTGTTGTTGATGCTGCTGACGCTGAAGCTGCTGTTGATGCTGCTGACGCTGATGCTGAAACTTTTTATGCTGCTGACGGTGATGACGCTTGGGCTGCTGCTGACGCTGCTGTTGATGCTGCTGATGACGCTGAGGCTGCTGTTAATGCTGCTTAGGCTGATGACGCTGAGGCTGCTGTTGATGCTGCTGATGCTGCTGTTGATGCTGCTGATGCTGAGGCTGCTGTTGATGCTGCTGATGCTGAGGCTACTGTTGATGCTGCTGACGCTGAGGCTGCTGTTGATGCTGCTGACGCTGAGGCTGCTGTTGATGCTGCTGACGCTGATGACGCTGAGGCTGCTGTTGATGCTGCTGACGCTGATGCTAACACTTTTGATGCTGCTGACACTAATGCTGCTGACGCTGATGACGCTGAGGCTGCTGTTGATGCTGCTGACGCTGAGGCTGCTGTTGATGCTGCTGACGCTGAGGCTGCTGTTGACGCTGCTGACACTGATGCTGCTGTTGATGCTGCTGACACTAATGCTGCTGACGCTGCTGACCCTGATTCTGCTGTTGACGCTGATGACACTGATGCTGCTGTTGATGCTGCTGACACTGATGCTGCTGTTTATGCTGCTGAGGCTGAGCATGCTCATCTAGCATGCTCATCTCCAGGAGGCAGAAACTGGTGTGAAAAGGAGCCCGGGGCTACAGCAGGAAGGATTGGACCCCCTCGGTAAGCTCACCGGGGGGTCCGATCCTCAGGGGACGCACTTATATGCCGCGGTCATGCTTGAGCCTGACACTGGCACCAGCAGGACCCGATGTCCCACAATTTTCTTGTGACGCGCTGATGTAGAAAGCTGGCACATCAGAAGATGTATCCTTAATGGCTGCCATAAAAAAACCTGATATGGCGGTCATTAAGGGGTTAATCAGCGAAGGTGTCAGGACACCGAGGAGCTTCTGTAGGGGAACCTAATGACACATTTTAGTAAACCTATCACATAGCACCCAAAAAGGTTTATTCTGGGAGACCGGCAAGTCAGTAATGACCATGACATCACAGGACCCTGGACACCGCAAGACCCTGGACATCGCAAGACCCTGGTAACCGCAAGACCCTGGACATCGCAAGACCCTGGACATCACAAGACCCTGGACATCGCAAGACTCTGGTAACCGCAAGACCCTGGACACCGCAAGACCCTGGACATCACAAGACCCTGGACATCGCAAGACTGGTAACCGCAAGACCCTGGACATCGCAACAACCTGGACATTGCAACAACCTGGACACCACAAGACCCTGGACACCACAAGACCCTGGACACCACAAGACCCTGGACACCACAAGACCCTGGTAACCGCAAGACCCTGGACATCGCAAGACCCTGTACATCACAAGACCCTGGACACCGCAAGACCCTTGACATCAAAAGACCCTGGACATCACAAGACCCTGGACAAGGCATGACCCTGGACATCACAAGACCCTGGTAACCGCAAGACCCTGGACATCGCAAGACCCTGGACATCACAAGACCCTGGACACCGCAAGACCCTTGACATCAAAAGACCCTGGACATCACAAGACCCTGGACAAGGCATGACCCTGGACATCACAAGACCCTGGACATCACAAGACCCTGGACATCACAAGACCCTGGACACCACAAGACCCTGGCCATCACAAGACCCTGGACATCACAAGACCCTGGACACCACATGACCCTGGACATCACAAGAACATGGACACCACAAGACCCTGGACACCAGAAGACCCTGGACACGGCATGACCCTGGACATTGCAAGACCCTGGACACGGCATGACCCTGGACATCACAAGACTCTGGTAACCGCAAGACCATGGACACCGCAAGACCATGGACACCACAAGACCCTGGACATCACAAGACCCTGGACATCACAAGACCTTGGACATCACAAGACCCTGGACATCACAAGACTCTGGTAACCGCAAGACCATGGACACCGCAAGACCATGGACACCACATGACCCTGACATCACATGACCCTGGACATCACAAGACCTTGGACATCACAAGACCCTGGACATCGCAAGACTCTGGTAACCGCAAGACCCTGGACATCGCAAGACCCTGGACATCACATGACCCTGACATCACATGACCCTGGACACCGCAAGACCATGGACACCACAAGACCCTGGACATCACATGACCCTGGACACCGCAAGACCCTAGACACCACAAGACCCTGGACATCACAAGACCCTGGACATCACAAGACCCAGGACACCGCAAGACCCTGGACACCACAAGACCCTGGACACCGCAAGACCCTGGACACCACATGACCCTGGACATCACAAGACCCTGGACATAACAAGACCCTGGACATCACAAGACCCTGGACATCACAAGACCCTGGACATCGCAAGACTCTGGTAACCGCAAGACCCTGGACATCGCAAGACCCTGGACATCACATGACCCTGACATCACATGACCCTGGACACCGCAAGACCATGGACACCACAAGACCCTGCACATCACATGACCCTGGACACCGCAAGACCCTGGACAACACAAGACCCTGGACACCGCAAGACCCTGGACACCACATGACCCTGGACATCACAAGACCCTGGACATAACAAGACCCTGGTAACCGCAAGACCCTGGACATCGCAAGACCCTGGACATCACAAGACCCTGGTAACCGCAAGACCCTGAACACGGCATGACCCTGGACACCGCAAGACCCTGGACACCGCAAGACCCTGGACACCGCAAGACCCTGGACACCGCAAGACCCTGGACATCACAAGACCCTGGACATCGCAAGACCCTGGACACCGCAAGACCCTGGACACGGCATGACCCTGGACACCGCAAGACCCTGGACACGGCATGACCCTGGACACGGCATGACCCTGGACACCGCAAGACCCTGGACACCGCAAGACCCTGGACACCGCAAGACCCTGGACACGGCATGACCCTGGACATCACATGACCCTGGACACCACAAGACCCTGGACACCACAAGACCTTGGACACGGCATGACCCTGGACACGGCATGACCCTGGACATCGCAAGACCCTGGACATCGCAAGACCCTGGACATCGCAAGACCCTGGACATCGCAAGACCCTGGACATCGCAACAACCTGGACATCGCAACAACCTGGACATCGCAAGACGCTGGACATCGCAAGACCCTGGACATCGCAAGACCCTGGACATCGCAACAACCTGGACATTGCAACAACCTGGACACCACAAGACCCTGGACACCACAAGACCCTGGACATCGCAAGACGCTGGACATCGCATGACCCTGGACATCACATGACCCTGGACATCACATGACCCTGGACATCACAAGACCCTGGACATCGCAAGACCCTGGACATCACAAGACCCTGGACATCGCAAGACCCTGGACATCGTAAGACCCTGGACATCACAAGACCCTGGACATCACAAGACCCTGGACATCGCAAGACCCTGGACATTACAAGACCCTGGAAATCGCAAGACCCTGGAAATCGCAAGACCCTGGACATCACATGACCCTGGACATCGCAAGACCCTGGACACCGCAAGACCCTGGACACCGCAAGACCCTGGACACCGCAAGACCCTGGACATCGCAACAACCTGGACATCGCAACAACCTGGACAGCGCAAGACGCTGGACATCGCAAGACCCTGGACATCGCAACAACCTGGACATTGCAACAACCTGGACACCACAAGACCCTGGACACCACAAGACCCTGGACATCTCAAGACCCTGGACATCACAAGACCATGGAAATCGCAAGACCATGGACATCGCAACAACCTGGACATTGCAACAACCTGGACACCACAAGACCCTGGACACCACAAGACCCTGGACATCTCAAGAACCTGGACATCTCAAAACCCTGGACATCACAAGACCCTGGACATCACAAGACCATGGAAATCGCAAGACCATGGACATCACAAGACCCTGGAAATCGCAAGACCCTGGACAACTCAAGACCCTGGAAATAAAAAGACCCTGGAAATCACAAGACCCAGGACATCGCAAGACCCTGGACATCGCAAGACCCTGGACCTCGCAAGACCCTAGACATCGCAAGACCCTGGACATCGCAAGACCCTGGAAATCGCAAGACCCTGGACATCGCAAGACCCTGGACATCGCAAGACCCTGGACATCACATGACCCTGGACATCGCAAGACCCTGGACATCGCAAGACCCTGGACATCGCAAGACCCTGGACATCACAAGACCCTGGACATCACAAGACCCTGGACATCACAAGACCCTGGAAATCGCAAGACCCTGGAAATCGCAAGACCCTGGGCATCACATGACCCTGGACATCGCAAGACCCTGGACACCGCAAGACCCTGGACATCACATGACCCTGACATCACATGACCATGACATCACAAGACCCTGGACATCACATGACCCTGGACATCACATGACCATGACATCACAAGACCCTAAACATCACAAGACCCTGGACATCACATGACCCTCCCTGGACATCACAAGACCCTGGACATCACATGACCCTGGACATCACAAGACCCTGGACATCGCAAGACCCTGGACATCGCAAGACAATGGACATCACAAGACCCTGAAAATCGAAAGACCCTGCACATCGCACGACCCTGGACATCGCAAGACCCTGGACATCGCAAGACCCGGACACTGCAAGTCCCTGGACATCACATGACCCTGACATCACATGACCATGACATCACAAGACCCTAAACATCACAAGACCCTGGACATCACATGACCATGACATTGAAAAAACCCTGGACATCACAAGACCCTGGACATCACATGACCCTCCCTGGACATCACAAGACCCTGGACATCACATGACCCTGGACATTGAAAGACCCTGGACACCACATGACCCTGGGCACTACAAGACCCTGGACACTACAAGACCCTGGACATCACATGACCCTGGACATCACATGACCCTGGACATCACATGACCCTGGACATCACATGCCCCTGGACATCACAAGACCCTGGACATCACAAGACCCTAGACACCCCAAGACCCTGGACACCATGAGACCCTGGACATCACATGACCCTGGAAATAAAAAGACCCTGGACATCACATGACCATGGCATCACAAGACCATGGACATCACAAGACCCTGGACATCACATGACCCTGGACACTACAAGACCCTGGACATCACATGACCCTGGATAGTACAAGACCCTAGACATCACATGACCCTGGAAATCACATGACCCTGGACATCACATGACCCTGGACATCACATGACCATGACATCACAAGACCCTGGACATCACAAGACCCTCGACACCCCAAGACCCTGGACACCATGAGACCCTGGATATCACATAACCCTGGACATCACATGACACTGGACATTAAAAGACCCTGGACATCACAAGACCCTGGACATCACAAGACCCTGGACATCGCAACAACCTGGACATCGCAACAACCTGGACAGCGCAAGACGCTGGACATCGCAAGACCCTGGACATCACAAGACCCTGGACATCACAAGACCCTGGACATCACAAGACCCTGGACATCGCAAGACCCTGGACATTACAAGACCCTGGAAATCGCAAGACCCTGGAAATCGCAAGACCCTGGACATCGCATGACCCTGGACATCGCAAGACCCTGGACACCGCAAGACCCTGGACATCACATGACCCTGGACATCACAAGACCCTGGACATCGCAAGACCCTGGACATCGCAAGACCCTGGACATCACAAGACCCTGGACATCACAAGACCCTGGACATCGCAAGACCCTGGACATCGCAACAACCTGGACATCGCAACAACCTGGACAGCGCAAGACGCTGGACATCGCAAGACCCTGGACATCGCAAGACCCTGGACATCGCAACAACCTGGACATTGCAACAACCTGGACACCACAAGACCCTGGACACCACAAGACCCTGGACATCTCAAGACCCTGGACATCTCAAAACCCTGGACATCACAAGACCCTGGACATCACAAGACCATGGAAATCGCAAGACCATGGACATCACAAGACCCTGGAAATCGCAAGACCCTGGACATCTCAAGACCCTGGAAATAAAAAGACCCTGGAAATCACAAGACCCAGGACATCGCAAGACCCTGGACATCGCAAGACCCTGGACCTCGCAAGACCCTAGACATCGCAAGACCCTGGACATCGCAAGACCCTGGAAATCGCAAGACCCTGGACATCACAAGACCCTGGACATCACATGACCCTGGACATCACATGACCCTGGACATCGCAAGACCCTGGACATCACATGACCCTGGACATCACATGACCCTGGACATCGCAAGACCCTGGACATCTCAAGACCCTGGAAATAAAAAGACCCTGGAAATCACAAGACCCAGGACATCGCAAGACCCTGGACATCGCAAGACCCTGGACCTCGCAAGACCCTAGACATCGCAAGACCCTAGACATCGCAAGACCCTGGACATCGCAAGACCCTGGAAATCGCAAGACCCTGGACATCACAAGACCCTGGACACCACAAGACCCTGGACATCTCAAGACCCTGGACATCTCAAAACCCTGGACATCACAAGACCCTGGACATCACAAGACCATGGAAATCGCAAGACCCTGGACATCACAAGACCCTGGACACCACAAGACCCTGGACATCTCAAGACCCTGGACATCTCAAAACCCTGGACATCACAAGACCCTGGACATCACAAGACCCTGGAAATCGCAAGACCCTGGACATCTCAAGACCCTGGAAATAAAAAGACCCTGGAAATCACAAGACCCAGGACATCGCAAGACCCTGGACATCGCAAGACCCTGGACCTCGCAAGACCCTAGACATCGCAAGACCCTGGACATCGCAAGACCCTGGAAATCGCAAGACCCTGGACATCACAAGACCCTGGACATCACATGACCCTGGACATCACATGACCCTGGACATCGCAAGACCCTGGACATCGCAAGACCCTGGACATCGCAAGACCCTGGACATCACATGACCCTGGACATCACATGACCCTGGACATCGCAAGACCCTGGACATCGCAAGACCCTGGACATCACATGACCCTGGACATCACATGACCCTGGACATCGCAAGACCCTGGACATCGCAAGACCCTGGACATCGCAAGACCCTGGACATCACAAGACCCTGGACATCACAAGACCCTGGACATCGCAAGACCCTGGACATCGCAAGACCCTGGACATCACAAGACCCTGGAAATCGCAAGACCCTGGAAATCGCAAGACCCTGGGCATCACATGACCCTGGACATCGCAAGACCCTGGACACCGCAAGACCCTGGACATCACATGACCCTGACATCACATGACCATGACATCACAAGACCCTGGACATCACATGACCCTGGACATCACATGACCATGACATCACAAGACCCTAAACATCACAAGACCCTGGACATCACATGACCCTCCCTGGACATCACAAGACCCTGGACATCACATGACCCTGGACATCACAAGACCCTGGACATCGCAAGACCCTGGACATCGCAAGACCATGGACATCACAAGACCCTGAAAATCGAAAGACCCTGCACATCGCACGACCCTGGACATCGCAAGACCCTGGACATCGCAAGACCCGGACACTGCAAGTCCCTGGACATCACATGACCCTGACATCACATGACCATGACATCACAAGACCCTAAACATCACAAGACCCTGGACATCACATGACCATGACATTGAAAAAACCCTGGACATCACAAGACCCTGGACATCACATGACCCTGGACATTGAAAGACCCTGGACACCACATGACCCTGGGCACTACAAGACCCTGGACACTACAAGACCCTGGACATCACATGACCCTGGACATCACATGACCCTGGACATCACATGACCCTGGACATCACATGCCCCTGGACATCACAAGACCCTGGACATCACAAGACCCTAGACACCCCAAGACCCTGGACACCATGAGACCCTGGACATCATATGACCCTGGAAATAAAAAGACCCTGGACATCACATGACCATGGCATCACAAGACCATGGACATCACAAGACCCTGGACATCACATGACCCTGGACACTACAAGACCCTGGACATCACATGACCCTGGATAGTAAAAGACCCTAGACATCACATGACCCTGGAAATCACATGACCCTGGACATCACATGACCCTGGACATCACATGACCATGACATCACAAGACCCTGGACATCACAAGACCCTAGACACCCCAAGACCCTGGACACCATGAGACCCTGGATATCACATAACCCTGGACATCACATGACCCTGGACATCACAAGACCCTGGACATCACATGACCCTGGACATTACATGACCCTGGACATCACAAGACCCTGGACAACACATGACCCTGGACATCACATGCCCCTGGACATCACAAGACCCTGGACATCACAAGACCCTAGACACCCCAAGACCCTGGACACCATGAGACCCTGGACATCACATGACCCTGGAAATAACAAGACCCTGGACATCACATGACCATGGCATCACAAGAACATGGACATCACAAGACCCTGGACATCACATGACCCTGGACACTACAAGACCCTGGACATCACATGACCCTGGATAGTACAAGACCCTGGACATCACATGACCCTGGACATCACATGACCCTGGACATCACATGACCCTGGACATCACATGACCCTGGACATCACAAGACCCTGGACATCACATGACCATGGCATCACAAGACCATGGACATCACAAGACCCTGGACATCACATGACCCTGGACTTCGCAAGACCCTGGACACCGCAAGACCCTGGACACCACAAGACCATGACTTTATCCTGGACATCACATGACCCTGGACATCATAAGATCCTGGACATCAAATAACTATGACATCACAAGACCCTGGACATCAAATACCTATGACATCACAAGACCCTGGACATCACAAGACCCTGGACATCACATGACCCTGGACATCACATGCTCCTGGACATCACAAGACCCTGGACATCACAAGAACCTGGATATCACATGACCCTGGACATCACATGATCCTGGACATCACAAGACCCTGGACATCACAAGACCCTGGACATCACATGACCCTGGACATCACATGCCCCTGGACATCACAAGACCCTGGACATCACATGCCCCTGGACATCACATGCCCCTGGACATCACATGCCCCTGGACATCACAAGACCCTGGACATCACATGCCCCTGGACATCACATGCCCCTGGACATCACAAGAAACTGGACATCAGATGCACCCGGAAATAACAAGAACCTGGACATCACAAGACCCTGGACATCACATGACCCTGGACATCGCAAGACCCTGGACACCGCAAGAACCTGGATATCACATGACCCTGGACATCACATGATCCTGGACATCACAAGACCCTGGACATCACAAGACCCTGGACATCACAAGAACCAGGAAATCACATGACCCTGGACATCACATGATCCTGGACATCACAAGACCCTGGACATCACAAGACCCTGGACATCACATGACCCTGGACATCACATGCCCCTGGACATCACAAGACCCTGGACATCACATGCCCCTGGACATCACATGCCCCTGGACATCACAAGACCCTGGACATCACATGCCCCTGGACATCACATGCCCCTGGACATCACAAGACCCTGGACATCACATGCCCCTGGACATCACATGCCCCTGGACATCACATGCCCCTGGACATCACAAGAAACTGGACATCAGATGCACCCGGAAATAACAAGAACCTGGACATCACAAGACCCTGGACATCGCAAGACCCTGGACACCGCAAGACCCTGGACACCACAAGACCATGACTTTACCCTGGACATCACATGACCCTGGACATCATAAGATCCTGGACATCAAATAACTATGACATCACAAGACCCTGGACATCAAATAACTATGACATCACAAGACCCTGGACATCACAAGAACCTGGATATCACATGACCCTGGACATCACATGATCCTGGACATCACAAGACCCTGGACATCACAAGACCCTGGACATCACATGCCCCTGGACATCACATGCCCCTGGACATCACAAGACCCTGGACATCACATGCCCCTGGACATCACATGCCCCTGGACATCACAAGACCCTGGACATCACATGCCCCTGGACATCACATGCCCCTGGACATCACATGCCCCTGGACATCACAAGACCCTGGACATCACATGCCCCTGGACATCACATGCCCCTGGACATCACATGCCCCTGGACATCACATGCCCCTGGACATCACAAGAAACTGGACATCAGATGCACCCGGAAATAACAAGAACCTGGACATCACAAGACCCTAAACATCACAAGACCCTGGACATCACATGACCCTCCCTGGACATCACAAGACCCTGGACATCACAAGACCCTGGACATCGCAAGACCCTGGACATCACATGACCCTGGACATCACATGACCCTGGACATCACATGCCCCTGGACATCACAAGACCCTGGACATCACAAGACCCTAGACACCCCAAGACCCTGGACACCATGAGACCCTGGACATCATATGACCCTGGAAATAAAAAGACCCTGGACATCACATGACCATGGCATCACAAGACCATGGACATCACAAGACCCTGGACATCACATGACCCTGGATAGTAAAAGACCCTAGACATCACATGACCCTGGAAATCACATGACCCTGGACATCACATGACCCTGGACATCACATGACCATGACATCACAAGACCCTGGACATCACAAGACCCTAGACACCATGAGACCCTGGATATCACATAACCCTGGACATCACATGACCCTGGACATCACAAGACCCTGGACATCACATGACCCTGGACATCATAAGATCATGACTTTACCCTGGACATCACAAGACCCTGGACATCACATGACCCTGGACATCATAAGATCCTGGACATCAAATAACTATGACATCACAAGACCCTGGACATCACATGACCCTGGACATTACATGACCCTGGACATCACAAGACCCTGGACAACACATGACCCTGGACATCACATGCCCCTGGACATCACAAGACCCTGGACATCACAAGACCCTAGACACCCCAAGACCCTGGACACCATGAGACCCTGGACATCACATGACCCTGGAAATAACAAGACCCTGGACATCACATGACCATGGACATCACATGCCCCTGGACATCACATGCCCCTGGACATCACAAGACCCTGGACATCACATGCCCCTGGACATCACATGCCCCTGGACATCACAAGAAACTGGACATCAGATGCACCCGGAAATAACAAGAACCTGGACATCACAAGACCCTGGACATCACATGACCCTGGACATCGCAAGACCCTGGACACCGCAAGAACCTGGATATCACATGACCCTGGACATCACATGATCCTGGACATCACAAGACCCTGGACATCACAAGACCCTGGACATCACAAGAACCAGGAAATCACATGACCCTGGACATCACATGATCCTGGACATCACAAGACCCTGGACATCACAAGACCCTGGACATCACATGACCCTGGACATCACATGCCCCTGGACATCACAAGACCCTGGACATCACAAGACCCTGGACATCACATGCCCCTGGACATCACATGCCCCTGGACATCACAAGACCCTGGACATCACATGCCCCTGGACATCACATGCCCCTGGACATCACAAGACCCTGGACATCACATGCCCCTGGACATCACATGCCCCTGGACATCACATGCCCCTGGACATCACATGCCCCTGGACATCACAAGACCCTGGACATCACAAGACCCTGGACATCACATGCCCCTGGACATCACATGCCCCTGGACATCACATGCCCCTGGACATCACAAGAAACTGGACATCAGATGCACCCGGAAATAACAAGAACCTGGACATCACAAGACCCTGGACATCGCAAGACCCTGGACACCGCAAGACCCTGGACACCACAAGACCATGACTTTACCCTGGACATCACATGACCCTGGACATCATAAGATCCTGGACATCAAATAACTATGACATCACAAGACCCTGGACATCAAATAACTATGACATCACAAGACCCTGGACATCACAAGAACCTGGTAATCACATGACCCTGGACATCACATGATCCTGGACATCACATGATCCTGGACATCACAAGACCCTGGACATCACAAGACCCTGGACATCACATGACCCTGGACATCACATGCCCCTGGACATCACATGCCCCTGGACATCACAAGACCCTGGACATCACATGCCCCTGGACATCACATGCCCCTGGACATCACAAGACCCTGGACATCACATGCCCCTGGACATCACATGCCCCTGGACATCACAAGACCCTGGACATCACATGCCCCTGGACATCACATGCCCCTGGACATCACAAGACCCTGGACATCACATGCCCCTGGACATCACATGCCCCTGGACATCACAAGAAACTGGACATCAGATGCACCCGGAAATAACAAGAACCTGGACATCACAAGACCCTAAACATCACATGACCCTGGACATCACATGACCCTGGACATCACAAGAACCAGGAAATCACATGACCCTGGACATCACATGATCCTGGACATCACAAGACCCTGGACATCACAAGACCCTGGACATCACATGACCCTGGACATCACATGCCCCTGGACATCACAAGACCCTGGACATCACATGCCCCTGGACATCACAAGACCCTAAACATCACAAGACCCTGGACATCACAAGACCCTGGACATCACAAGAACCAGGAAATCACAAGACCCTGGACATCACAAGAACCAGGAAATCACATGACCCTGGACATCACATGATCCTGGACATCACAAGACCCTGGACATCACATGCCCCTGGACATCACAAGACCCTGGACATCACATGCCCCTGGACATCACATGCCCCTGGACATCACAAGACCCTGGACATCACATGCCCCTGGACATCACATGCCCCTGGACATCACATGCCCCTGGACATCACAAGAAACTGGACATCAGATGCACCCGGAAATAACAAGAACCTGGACATCACAAGACCCTGGACATCGCAAGACCCTGGACACCGCAAGACCCTGGACACCACAAGACCATGACTTTACCCTGGACATCACATGACCCTGGACATCATAAGATCCTGGACATCAAATAACTATGACATCACAAGACCCTGGACATCAAATAACTATGACATCACAAGACCCTGGACATCACAAGAACCTGGATATCACATGACCCTGGACATCACATGATCCTGGACATCACAAGACCCTGGACATCACAAGACCCTGGACATCACATGACCCTGGACATCACATGCCCCTGGACATCACATGCCCCTGGACATCACAAGACCCTGGACATCACATGCCCCTGGACATCACATGCCCCTGGACATCACAAGACCCTGGACATCACATGCCCCTGGACATCACAAGACCCTGGACATCACATGCCCCTGGACATCACATGCCCCTGGACATCACAAGAAACTGGACATCAGATGCACCCGGAAATAACAAGAACCTGGACATCACAAGACCCTAAACATCACAAGACCCTGGACATCACATGACCCTCCCTGGACATCACAAGACCCTGGACATCACAAGACCCTGGACATCGCAAGACCCTGGACATCGCAAGACCCTGGACACTGCAAGTCCCTGGACATCACAAGACCCTGACATCACATGACCATGACATCACATGACCCTGGACATCACATGCCCCTGGACATCACATGCCCCTGGACATCACATGCCCCTGGACATCACAAGACCCTGGACATCACATGCCCCTGGACATCACATGCCCCTGGACATCACATGCCCCTGGACATCACAAGACCCTGGACATCACATGCCCCTGGACATCACATGCCCCTGGACATCACATGCCCCTGGACATCACAAGACCCTGGACATCACATGCCCCTGGACATCACATGCCCCTGGACATCACATGCCCCTGGACATCACATGCCCCTGGACATCACAAGAAACTGGACATCAGATGCACCCGGAAATAACAAGAACCTGGACATCACAAGACCCTAAACATCACAAGACCCTGGACATCACATGACCCTCCCTGGACATCACAAGACCCTGGACATCACAAGACCCTGGACATCGCAAGACCCTGGACATCACATGACCCTGGACATCACATGACCCTGGACATCACATGCCCCTGGACATCACAAGACCCTGGACATCACAAGACCCTAGACACCCCAAGACCCTGGACACCATGAGACCCTGGACATCATATGACCCTGGAAATAAAAAGACCCTGGACATCACATGACCATGGCATCACAAGAACATGGACATCACAAGACCCTGGACATCACATGACCCTGGACACTACAAGACCCTGGACATCACATGACCCTGGATAGTAAAAGACCCTAGACATCACATGACCCTGGAAATCACATGACCCTGGACATCACATGACCCTGGACATCACATGACCATGACATCACAAGACCCTGGACATCACAAGACCCTAGACACCCCAAGATCCTGGACACCATGAGACCCTGGATATCACATAACCCTGGACATCACATGACCCTGGACATCACAAGACCCTGGACATCACATGACCCTGGACATCATAAGATCATGACTTTACCCTGGACATCACAAGACCCTGGACATCACATGACCCTGGACATCATAAGATCCTGGACATCAAATAACTATGACATCACAAGACCCTGGACATCACATGACCCTGGACATTACATGACCCTGGACATCACAAGACCCTGGACAACACATGACCCTGGACATCACATGCCCCTGGACATCACAAGACCCTGGACATCACAAGACCCTAGACACCCCAAGACCCTGGACACCATGAGACCCTGGACATCACATGACCCTGGAAATAACAAGACCCTGGACATCACATGACCATGGCATCACAAGAACATGGACATCACAAGACCCTGGACATCACATGACCCTGGACACTACAAGACCCTGGACATCACATGACCCTGGATAGTACAAGACCCTGGACATCACATGACCCTGGACATCACATGACCCTGGACATCACATGACCCTGGACATCACAAGACCCTGGACATCACATGACCATGGCATCACAAGACCATGGACATCACAAGACCCTGGACATCACATGACCCTGGACTTCGCAAGACCCTGGACACCGCAAGACCCTGGACACCACAAGACCATGACTTTATCCTGGACATCACATGACCCTGGACATCATAAGATCCTGGACATCAAATAACTATGACATCACAAGACCCTGGACATCAAATAACTATGACATCACAAGACCCTGGACATCACAAGACCCTGGACATCACATGACCCTGGACATCACATGCCCCTGGACATCACAAGACCCTGGACATCACAAGAACCTGGATATCACATGACCCTGGACATCACATGATCCTGGACATCACAAGACCCTGGACATCACAAGACCCTGGACATCACATGACCCTGGACATCACATGCCCCTGGACATCACAAGACCCTGGACATCACAAGACCCTGGACATCACATGACCCTGGACATCACATGCCCCTGGACATCACAAGACCCTGGACATCACATGCCCCTGGACATCACATGCCCCTGGACATCACATGCCCCTGGACATCACATGCCCCTGGACATCACATGCCCCTGGACATCACAAGACCCTGGACATCACATGCCCCTGGACATCACATGCCCCTGGACATCACAAGAAACTGGACATCAGATGCACCCGGAAATAACAAGAACCTGGACATCACAAGACCCTGGACATCACATGACCCTGGACATCGCAAGACCCTGGACACCGCAAGAACCTGGATATCACATGACCCTGGACATCACATGATCCTGGACATCACAAGACCCTGGACATCACAAGACCCTGGACATCACAAGAACCAGGAAATCACATGACCCTGGACATCACATGATCCTGGACATCACAAGACCCTGGACATCACAAGACCCTGGACATCACATGACCCTGGACATCACATGCCCCTGGACATCACAAGACCCTGGACATCACATGCCCCTGGACATCACATGCCCCTGGACATCACAAGACCCTGGACATCACATGCCCCTGGACATCACATGCCCCTGGACATCACAAGACCCTGGACATCACATGCCCCTGGACATCACATGCCCCTGGACATCACATGCCCCTGGACATCACAAGAAACTGGACATCAGATGCACCCGGAAATAACAAGAACCTGGACATCACAAGACCCTAAACATCACAAGACCCTGGACATCACATGACCCTCCCTGGACATCACAAGACCCTGGACATCACAAGACCCTGGACATCGCAAGACCCTAAACACCGCAAGACCCTGGACACCACAAGACCATGACTTTACCCTGGACATCACATGACCCTGGACATCATAAGATCCTGGACATCAAATAACTATGACATCACAAGACCCTGGACATCAAATAACTATGACATCACAAGACCCTGGACATCACAAGAACCTGGATATCACATGACCCTGGACATCACATGATCCTGGACATCACAAGACCCTGGACATCACAAGACCCTGGACATCACAAGAACCAGGAAATCACATGACCCTGGACATCACATGATCCTGGACATCACAAGACCCTGGACATCACAAGACCCTGGACATCACATGACCCTGGACATCACATGCCCCTGGACATCACAAGACCCTGGACATCACATGCCCCTGGACATCACATGCCCCTGGACATCACAAGACCCTGGACATCACATGCCCCTGGACATCACATGCCCCTGGACATCACAAGACCCTGGACATCACATGCCCCTGGACATCACATGCCCCTGGACATCACATGCCCCTGGACATCACAAGAAACTGGACATCAGATGCACCCGGAAATAACAAGAACCTGGACATCACAAGACCCTAAACATCACAAGACCCTGGACATCACATGACCCTCCCTGGACATCACAAGACCCTGGACATCACAAGACCCTGGACATCGCAAGACCCTAAACACCGCAAGACCCTGGACACCACAAGACCATGACTTTACCCTGGACATCACATGACCCTGGACATCATAAGATCCTGGACATCAAATAACTATGACATCACAAGACCCTGGACATCAAATAACTATGACATCACAAGACCCTGGACATCACAAGAACCTGGATATCACATGACCCTGGACATCACATGATCCTGGACATCACAAGACCCTGGACATCACAAGACCCTGGACATCACATGACCCTGGACATCACATGCCCCTGGACATCACATGCCCCTGGACATCACAAGACCCTGGACATCACATGCCCCTGGACATCACATGCCCCTGGACATCACAAGACCCTGGACATCACATGCCCCTGGACATCACATGCCCCTGGACATCACATGCCCCTGGACATCACAAGACCCTGGACATCACATGCCCCTGGACATCACATGCCCCTGGACATCACAAGAAACTGGACATCAGATGCACCCGGAAATAACAAGAACCTGGACATCACAAGACCCTAAACATCACAAGACCCTGGACATCACATGACCCTCCCTGGACATCACAAGACCCTGGACATCACAAGACCCTGGACATCGCAAGACCCTGGACATCGCAAGACCCTGGACACTGCAAGTCCCTGGACATCACAAGACCCTGACATCACATGACCATGACATCACATGACCATGACATCACAAGACCCTGGACATCACATGACCCTGACATCACATGACCATGACATCACAAGACCCTAAACATCACAAGACCCTGGACATCACATGACCATGACATTGAAAAAACCCTGGACATCACAAGACCCTGGACATCACAAGACCCTGGACATCACATGACCCTGGACATTGCAGGATCCTGCACACCACATGACCCTGGACACTACAAGACCCTGGACATCACATGACCCTGGACATCACATGACCCTGGACATCACAAGACCCTGGACATCACAAGACCCTAGACACCCCAAGACCCTGGACACCCCAAGACCCTGGACACCACAAGACCCTGGACATCACAAGACCCTGGACATCACAAGACCCTGGACATCACAAGACCCTGGACATCAAATGACCCTTGACACCACAAGACCTTGGACATGGCATGACCCTGGACATCGCAAGACCCTGGATATCACAAGACCCTGGACATCACATGACCCTGGACATCACAAGACTCTGGACACCACAAGACCTTGGACACGGCATGACCCTGGACATCGCAAGACCCTGGACATCACAAGACCCTGGACATCGCAAGACTGGTAACCGCAAGACCCTGGACATCACAAGACCCTGGACACCACAAGACCTTGGACAGGGCATGACCCTGGACATCGCAAGACCCTGGACATCACAAGACCCTGGACATCACAAGACCATGGACACCACAAGACCCTGGACACCACAAGACCCTGGACACGGCATGACCCTGGACATCGCAAGACCCTGGACACCGCAAGACCCTGGACATCACAAGACCCTGGACATCACAAGACCTTGGACATCACATGACCCTTGACATCACATGACCCTGGACATCACAAGACCCTGGACATCACAAGACCCTGGACATCACAAGACCCTAGACATCACATGACCCTGGACATCACAAGACCCTGGACATCACAAGACCCTGAACATCAGTTACTATGACATCACAAGACCCTGGACATCACAAGATCCTGGACATCACATGATCCTGGACATCACATGATCCTGGACATCACATGATCCTGGACACCACAAGACCCTGTATACCACAAGACCCTGGACACCACAAGACCCTGGACACTACAAGACCCTGGACACCACAAGACCTTGGACATCACATGACCCTGGACACCACAAGACCCTGGACACCACAAGACCCTGGACATCACATGATCCTGGACATCACATGACCCTGGACACCACAAGACCCTGGACACCACAAGACCCTGGACATCACATGACCCTGGACACCACAAGACCCTGGACACCACAAGACCCTGGACACCACAAGACCTTGGACACGGCATGACCCTGGACATCGCAAGACCCTGGACATCACAAGACCCTGGACATCACATGACCCTGGACATCACAAGACCCTGGACACCACAAGACCTTGGACACGGCATGACCCTGGACATCACATGATCCTGGACATCACATGGCCCTGGACACCACATGGCCCTGGACACCACAGGACCCTGGACATCACAAGACCCTGGACATCACAGGGCCCTGGACATCACAAGGCCCAGGACATCACAAGGCCCTGGACACCACAGGACCCTGGACATCACAAGACCCTGGACACCACAAGACCCTGGACATCACATGACCCTGACATCAAGTGACCCTGGACATCACAAGAACCTGGACATACAAGACCGTGGGCATCACAGGACCGTGGACATCACAGGACCATGACAGTCACCAATAGGACCTAGATAATGCCCCGGGGCCCTGCAATGTTATAGAAAGAGATTATGAAGAAAAGAGAAAAAATTGAAGAAAAGAGAAAAAATAGAGAGCAGGGGGCGCTCGATGTGTGGATTATCTCAAGGGTATAATCTGGTGTGTGTGCAGATTGAGCACTCACCTTTTGGCGTTGTGCTGATGGCACAACGCATATGATCGCATATAGAGTGAAACAGGATGCTGCCTCCGGGGCGTGATTTCGGTAATGGTACCGATACGGATAAATGCAGTGGAAGGTCTCTATTCCTGGAGACCCGATGGATGACCCCTCTGATCTTTACAGAAGACCCCGCGCAATGTGTTCCAGAAGTGGTTTAATGGTACAATAATTCCATAAAAATAATTTAGAATAAAATCGATTAAAAAACAAGACGCGTTTCGGACCCGGAACGGATTCTTCCTCAGTTGTGTGGAAGATTAGGGAGAATCAGGAACTTTAAATGGAGCCAAACCCTGAGAATTAATGATGTCCTGGTCACCATGACCCCACCAGGAGACAGGACGGCGGGGGCTGTAACCTCCAGGGCATTGCTGATAAAGGCGCGGTCATACCCCTTTTCTGTACAAGCGTTGGCTCCGCCTCTGGGGTCCCGTTGGTTACATCAGTGCAGAAAAGTGTTCAATGGTCGGGACCAATTCAATTAGTTCTCGAATTTCGGGGAAATATTTTTTCAGGACTTGGACTTCGGTGCAAACTTGAAGAGAACACAAACAAAAAAATCAGGACCCAAATTTTAACACCCAAAAATGGCTAAAAATGGAGCCGGAAAATAATGGGAATAATAGGGACTTACCCCCAATGGCCGAGGGTAAGAAGTTCAGATAATAACATGGACTACAAAAATAAAGCATAAAAATGTATTACAAAAATCCTGACCCAGGGACTTACATCCCACACCCCGTCCCCTCCCTGCGGTCACAATCCACCTCCTGCCGGAGCGGACGGGGTATGTGGGAAGTGACACAAGTACCTCCACGTCCTACTGTGCGATGCTGGAACTGCAAACTGAACTGCGACTGCACCTTGCTGGACTGGCCTAGAACTATAGAGCACCGGTCCCCTCTTACCCCGCAAGACGTCTGGTGTCCCGTATCTCTCCCAGGAGACGCCTGGTGCCTCGTATCTCTCCCAGGAGATGCCTGGTGCCTTGTATCTCTCCAAGGAGATGCCTGGTGCCCCGCATCTCTCCCAGGAGACGCCTGGTGCGCCGCATCTCTCCCAGGAGACGCCTGGTGCCCCGCATCTCTCCCACGAGACGCCTGGTGCCCCGCATCTCTCCCAGGAGACGCCTGGTGCCCCGCATCTCTCACAGGAGACGCCTGGTGCCCCGCATCTCTCCCAGGAGACGCCTGGTGCCCCGCATCTCTCCCAGGAGACGCCTGGTGCCCCGCATCTCTCCCAGGAGACGCCTGGTGCCCCGCATCTCTCCCAGGAGACGCCTGGTGACCCGCATCTCTCCCAGGAGACGCCTGGTGCCCCGCATCTCTCCCAGGAGACGCCTGGTGCCCCGCATCTCTCCCAGGAGTCGCCTGGTGCCCCGCATCTCTCCCAGGAGACGCCTGGTGCCCCGCATCTCTCCCAGGAGACGCCTGGTGCCTTGTATCTCTCCCAGGAGACGCCTGGTGCCTGCATCTCTCCCAGGAGACGCCTGGTGCCCCGCATCTCTCCCAGGAGACGCCTGGTGCCCCGCATCTCTCCCAGGAGACGCCTGGTGCCCCGCATCTCTCCCAGGAGACGCCTGGTGCCCGCATCTCTCCCAGGAGACGCCTGGTGCCCCGCATCTCTCCCAGGAGACGCCTGGTGCCCGCATCTCTCCCAAGAGACGCCTGGTGCCCCGCATCTCTCCCAGGAGACGCCTGGTGCCCCGCATCTCTCCCAGGAGACGCCTGGTGCCCTGAGTCTCTCCCAGGAGACGCCTGGTGCCCTGAGTCTCTCCCAGGAGACGCCTGGTGCCTTGTATCTCTCCCAGGAGACGCCTGGTGCCTCGTATCTCTCACAGGAGACTCCTGGTGCCTTGTATCCCTCCCAGGAGACACCTGGTGCCTCGTATCTCTCCCAGGAGACGCCTGGTGCCTCGTATCTCTCCCAGGAGACGCCTGGTGCCTCGTATCTCTCCCAGGAGACGCCTGGTGCCTCATATCTCTCCCAGGAGATGCCTGGTGCCTTGTATCTCTCCCAGGAGACGCCTGGTGCCCCGCATCTCTCCCAGGAGACGCCTGGTGCCCCGCATCTCTCCCAGGAGACAACTGGTACCTTGTATCTCTCCCAGGAGACGCCTGGTGCCTCGTATCTCTCCCAGGAGACGCCTGGTGCCTCATATCTCTCCCAGGAGATGCCTGGTGCCTTGTATCTCTCCCAGGAGACGCCTGGTGCCCCGCATCTCTCCCAGGAGACGCCTGGTGCCCCGCATCTCTCCCAGGAGACAACTGGTACCTTGTATCTCTCCCAGGAGACGCCTGGTGCCTCGTATCTCTCCCAGGAGACGCCTGGTGCCCCGTGTCTCTCCCAGGAGACGCCTGGTGCCCCGCATCTCTCCCAGGAGTCGCCTGGTGCCTTGTATCTCTCTCTCCCAGGAGACACCTGGTGCCTCGTATCTCTCCCAGGAGACGCCTGGTGCCTTGTATCTCTCCCAGGAGACGCTTGGTGCCTTGTATCTCTCTCCATAGTACTGCCATACCGTGCATGCAGACTTAATACTGCCATACCATACACACACATATATAATGCCATATCGTGCACACACATATATAATACTGCAATATTGTATACAGAGATAATACTGCCATACCGTGCACATATATAATACTGCTTTAGGTTTATCTGAGATACTGACCAGTTGAAGAAAGACATCACCTCCTTCTGTCCGTGTCCCTGGAGGCCGTAAGCGCTGATAGGGCAGACAATGGCCCGGATCCCTCCGGTACCGGCCGATGCCATCAAGAGCCCGACATAGAACAGCAGCATCTGCTGGGTCCGGCCCAGTGTGTGCGCCATGTGGTGCCGGTCTATGTAGAAGTCTTCAAAGGGGAAGGCAACAACCGGCAAAAGGGCGGTGCCTGGGAGAGAAGACAGACACGTCTCACATGTCACCCTAAAAACCTGAACCCCAAATACAGGGTCGACCCACCTGCACCCCAACGACTACAGGGTCCACTGACCTGTACTCCAACTACAGGGTCCACCCACCTGCACCCCAAATACAGGGTCCACCCACCTGCACCCCAACTACATGGTCCACCCACCTGCACCCCAACTACAGGGTCCACCTTCCTGTACCCCAACTACAGGGTCCACCTTCCTGTACCCCAACTACAGGGTCCACCTTCCTGTACCCCAACTACAGGGTCCACTGACCTGCACCCAACTACAGGGTCCACTGACCTGTACCCCAACTACAGGGTCCACTGACCTGCACCCCAACTACAGGGTCCACCCACCTGCACCCCAACTACAGGGTCCACCCACCTGCACCCCAACTACAGGGTCCACCTTCCTGTACCCCAACTACAGGGTCCACTCACCTGCACCCCGACTACAGGGTCCACCCACCTGCACCCCGACTACAGGGTCCACCCACCTGCACTCCGACTACAGGGTTCACCCACCTGCACCCCGACTACAGGGTCCACCCACCTGCACCCCAACTACAGGTTCCACCCACCTGCAGCCCAACTACAGGGTCGACCCACCTGCACCCGACTACAGGGTCCACCCACCTGTACCCCAACTACAGGGTCCACCCACCTGCACCCCAACTACAGGGTCCACCCACCTGCACCCCAACTACAGGGTCCACCTTCCTGTACCCCAACTACAGGGTCCACCTTCCTGTACCCCAACTACAGGGTCCACTGACCTGCACCCCAACTACAGGGTCCACTGACCTGCACCCCAACTACAGGGTCCACCCACCTGCACCCCAACTACAGGGTCCACCTTCCTGTACCCCAAATACAGGGTCCACTGACCTGCACCCCAAATACAGGGTCCACTCACCTGCACCCCGACTACAGGGTCCACCCACCTGCACTCCGACTACAGGGTCCACCCACCTGCACCCCAACTACAGGGTCCACCCACCTGCACCCCAACTACAGGTTCCACCCACCTGCAGCCCAACTACAGGGTCGACCCACCTGCACCCGACTACAGGGTCTACCGACCTGCACCCCAACTACAGGGTCCACCCACCTGCACCCCAACTACAGGGTCCACCTTCCTGTACCCCAACTACAGGGTCCACTGACCTGCACCCCAAATACAGGGTCCACTCACCTGCACCCCGACTACAGGGTCCACCCACCTGCACTCCGACTACAGGGTCCACCCACCTGCACCCCGACTACAGGGTCCACCCACCTGCACCCCAACTACAGGTTCCGCCCACCTGCAGCCCAACTACAGGGTCGACCCACCTGCACCCGACTACAGGGTCTACCGACCTGCACCCCAACTACAGGGTCCACCTTCCTGTACCCCAACTACAGGGTCCACTGACCTGCACCCCAAATACAGGGTCCACTCACCTGCACCCCGACTACAGGGTCCACCTTCCTGTACCCCAACTACAGGGTCCACTGACCTGCACCCCAAATACAGGGTCCACTCACCTGCACCCCGACTACGGGGTCCACCCACCTGCACCCCAACTACAGGGTCGACCCACCTGCACCCGACTACAGGGTCTACCGACCTGCACCCCAACTACAGGGTCCACCTTCCTGTACCCCAACTACAGGGTCCACTGACCTGCACCCCAAATACAGGGTCCACTCACCTGCACCCTGACTACGGGGTCCACCCACCTGCACCCCAACTACAGGGTCCACCCACCTGCACCCCGACTACAGGGTCCACCCACCTGCACCCCGACTACAGGGTCCACCCACCTGCACCCCAACTACAGGGTCCACCCACCTGCACCCCAACTACAGGGTCCACCCACCTGCACCCCAACTACAGGGTCCACCCAAATAAACTTGGTTGAACTTGATGGACAAGTGTCTTTTTTCAACCGTATAAACTATGAAATCACAACTACAGGGTCTGATAACCTGTACCCCGACTACTGGATCTGAAGGCCTGCACCCCAGTACAGAGACCACCTGCCTGCACCCCAAGTACAGAGACCACCCGCCTGCACCCCAGTACAGAGACCACCCGCCTGCACCCCAGTACAGAGACCACCCGCCTGCACCCCAAGTACAGAGACCACCCGCCTGCACCCCAAGTACAGAGACCACCTGCCTGCACCCAAAGTACAAAGACCCCCCGCCTGCACCCCAAGTACAGAAACCACCCACCTGCACCCCAAGTACAGAGACCACCTGCCTGCACCCAAAGTACAAAGACCCCCCGCCTGCACCCCAAGTACAGAGACCACCCGCCTGCACCCCAAGTACAGAGACCACCTGCCTGCACGCAAAGTACAAAGACCCCCCGCCTGCACCCCAAGTACAGAAACCACCCACCTGCACCCCAGTACATAGACCACCCGCCTTCACCCCAGTACAGAGACCACCTGCCTGCACGCCAAGTACAGAGACCACCCACCTGCATCCCAAGTACAGAGACCACCCGCCTGCACCCCAAGTACAGAGACCACCCGCCTGCACCCCAGTACAGAGACCACCCGCCTGCACCCCAAGTACAGAGACCACCCGCCTGCACCCCAAGTACAGAGACCACCCGCCTGCACCCCAGTACAGAGACCACCCGCCTGCACCCCAAGTACAGAGACCACCCGCCTGCACCCCAAGTACAGAGACCACCTGCCTGAACCCCAGTACAGAGACCACCCGCCTGCATCCCAGTACAGGGACCGCCGGCCTGCACCCCAAGTACAGAGACCACCCGCCTGCACCCCAAGTACAGAGACCACCCGCCTGCACCACCCCCAGCCCCATAATCCTTCAGCCCGACCTACCTGCCACATGCAGGAAAGTGCAGATGTAAATGACTCTGGTTCTCATGGTGCAGAGCTCTGCCACCCAGCCCACCAGGACCGGCATGAGGGTGGAGGCCCCCACAAAGCAGAGGTTTACCATGGCCGCCTGGTGGGATTGGTAGCCCAGCTTCAAGGTGCAGAACAGGATCATGTTGCAGACAGTTGCAAAGAAGGTGAAGCGCTCACACAAGTCCACCAGGAGCATGAGGACGATGGGCTGGAGGCTCTTCCTGGCCCCAGTCCTCGTAGACTCCACATCTTTCCTCCAAAAACTGCTCCTGTCCCTGTGCGAGGACTGGAAACTGACAAAGTGCACAAAGTGAGGCATCTCCAGCCTGAGTGTGAGTGAGGTCTCCTCCGCTCTCCAGGAATTCCACACTCACTTCATACAATTCCTCCACGTCACGTGTCCACGACCAACCCAAGCAGAAGAAGAGCGGACCTCCTCCGGGACCTCCTCATCCCACCCTAGAAACAGACTTATCTCTACCAATGGGAGAAGCCCAGGAGGACAGAGGGGTCGGAGAAACACCTGGGGCTGGAGGGCAGAGGCGGCAAATACCCAGAGAGGTCAAGATAGACCATAGAGTCTAGGGTAGGTGATAGGTCCTGTATTAGGGGTGTGGGCCGGGGGTGGTGGGTCCTGTATTAGGGGTGTGGGCCGGGGGTGGTGGGTCCTGTATTAGGGGTGTGGGCCGGGGTGGAGGGTCCTGTATTAGGGGTGTGGGCCGGGGTGGAGGGTCCTGTATTAGGGGTGTGGGCCGGGGATGGTGGGTCCTGTATTAGGGGTGTGGGCCGGGAGTGGTGGGTCCTGTATTAGGAGTGTGGGCAGGGGGTGGAGGGTCCTGTATTAGGGGTGTGGGCCGGGGGGGGGGGGTTCCTGTATTAGGGGTGTGGGCCGGGGGTGGTGGCTCCTGTATTAGGGGTGTGGGCCGGGGGTGTTGGCTCCTGTATTAGGGGTGTGGGCCGGGGGTGTTGGCTCCTGTATTAGGGGTGTGGGCCGGGGGTAGAGGGTCCTGTATTAGGGGTGTGGGCCGGGGGTGGAGGGTCCTGTATTAGGGGTGTGGGCAGGGGGTGGAGGGTCCTGTATTAGGGGTGTGGGCCGGGGGTGGAAGGTCCTGTATTAGGGGTGTGGGCCGGGGGTAGAGGGTCCTGTATTAGAGGTGTGGGCCGGGGGTGGAGGGTCCTGTATTAGGGGTGTGGGCAAGGGGTGGAGGGTCCTGTATTAGGGGAGTGGGCCGGGGGTGGAGGGTCCTGTATTAGGGGTGTGGGCCGGGGGTGGTGGGTCCTGTATTAGGGGTGTGGGCCGGGGGTGGTGGGTCCTGTATTAGGGGTGTGGGCCGGGGTGGAGGGTCCTGTATTAGGGGTGTGGGCCGGGGTGGAGGGTCCTGTATTAGGGGTGTGGGCCGGGGATGGTGGGTCCTGTATTAGGGGTGTGGGCCGGGAGTGGTGGGTCCTGTATTAGGAGTGTGGGCAGGGGGTGGAGGGTCCTGTATTAGGGGTGTGGGCCGGGGGGGGGGGTTCCTGTATTAGGGGTGTGGGCCGGGGGTGGTGGCTCCTGTATTAGGGGTGTGGGCCGGGGGTGTTGGCTCCTGTATTAGGGGTGTGGGCCGGGGGTGTTGGCTCCTGTATTAGGGGTGTGGGCCGGGGGTAGAGGGTCCTGTATTAGGGGTGTGGGCCGGGGGTGGAGGGTCCTGTATTAGGGGTGTGGGCAGGGGGTGGAGGGTCCTGTATTAGGGGTGTGGGCCGGGGGTGGAAGGTCCTGTATTAGGGGTGTGGGCCGGGGGTAGAGGGTCCTGTATTAGAGGTGTGGGCCGGGGGTGGAGGGTCCTGTATTAGGGGTGTGGGCAAGGGGTGGAGGGTCCTGTATTAGGGGAGTGGGCCGGGGGTGGAGGGTCCTGTATTAGGGGTGTGGGCCGGGGGTGGTGGGTCCTGTATTAGGGGTGTGGGCCGGGGGTGGAGGGTCCTGTATTAGGGGTGTGGGCCGGGGGTGGTGGCTCCTGTATTAGGGGTGTGGGCCGGGGGTGGTGGGTCCTTTATTAGGGGAGTGGGCCGGAAGTGGAGGGTCCTGTATTAGGGGTGTGGGCCGGGGGTGGAGCGTCCTGTATTAGGGGTGTGGGCCGGGGGTGGTGGGTCCTGTATTAGGGGTGTGGGCCGGGGGTGGTGGGTCCTGTATTAGGGGTGTGGGCGGGGGTGGAAGGTCCTGTATTAGGGGTGTGGGCCGGGGGTAGAGGGTCCTGTATTCGGGGAGGGGGCCGGGGGTGGAGGGTCCTGTATTAGGGGTATGGGCCGGGGTGGAGGGTCCTGTATTAGGGGAGTGGGCCGGGGGTGGTGGCTCCTGTATTAGGGGTGTGGGCCGGGGGTGGAGGGTCCTGTATTAGGGGTGTGGGCCGGGGTGGAGGGTCCTGTATTAGGGGTGTGGGCCGGGGGTGGAGGGTCCTGTATTAGGGGTGTGGGCCGGGGGTGGAGGGTCCTGTATTAGGGGTGTGGGCCGGGGGTGGAGGGTCCTGTATTAGGGGTGTGGGCCGGGGGTGAAGGGTCCTGTATTAGGGGTGTGGGCCGGGGGTGGAGGGTCCTGTATTAGGGGTGTGGGCCGGGGGTGGTGGGTCCTGTATTAGGGGTGTGGGCCGGGGGTGGAGGGTCCTGTATTAGGGGTGTGGGCCGGGGGTGGAGGGTCCTGTATTAGGGGTGTGGGCTGGGGGTGGAGGGTCCTGTATTAGGGGAGGGGGCCGGGGGTGGTGGCTCCTGTATTAGGGGTGTGGGCCGGGGGTGAAGCGTCCTGTATTAGGGGTGTTGGCCGGCGGTGGTGGGTCCTGTATTAGGGGTGTGGGCCGGGGGTGGAAGGTCCTGTATTAGGGGTGTGGGCCGGGGGTGGAGCGTCCTGTATTAGGGGTGTGGGCCGGAGGTGGTGGGTCCTGTATTAGGGGTGTGGGCCGGGGGTGGTGGGTCCTGTATTAGGGGTGTGGGCCGGGGGTGGTGGGTCCTGTATTAGGGGTGTGGGCCGGGGGTAGAGGGTCCTGTATAAGGGGTGTGGGCCGGGGGTAGAGGGTCCTGTATTAGGGGTGTGGGCCGGGGGTAGAGAGTCCTGTATTAGGGGAGTGGGCCGGGGGTGGTGGCTCCTGTTTTAGGGGTGTGGGCCGGGGGTGGTGGGTCCTGTATTAGGGGTGTGGGCCGGGGGTAGAGGGTCCTGTATTAGGGGTGTGGGCCGGGGGTGGAGGGTCCTGTATTAGTGGTGTGGGCCGGGGGTAGAGGGTCCTGTATTAGGGGTGTGGGCCGGGGGTAGAGGGTCCTGTATTAGGGGAGTGGGCCGGGGGTGGAGGGTCCTGTATTAGGGGTGTGGGCCGGGGGTGGAGGGTCCAGTATTAGGGGTGTGGGCCGGGGGTGGAGGGTCCTGTATTAGGGGTGTGGGCCGGGGGTGGAGGGTCCTGTATTAGGGCTGTGGGCCGGCGGTGGAGGGTCCTGTATTAGGGGTGTGGGCCGGGGATAGAGGGTCCTGTATTAGGGGTGTGGGCCGGGGGTAGAGGGTCCTGTATTAGGGGTGTGGGCCGGGGGTGGAGGGTCCTGTATTAGGGGTGTGGGCCGGGGGTGGTGGCTCCTGTATTAGGGGTGTGGGCCGCGGGTGGTGGGCCTGTATTAGGGGTGTGGGCCGGGGGTGGTGGCTCCTGTATTTGGGGTGTGGGCCGGGGGTGGTGGTTCCTGTATTAGGGGTGTGGGCCGGGGGTAGAGGGTCCTGTATTAGGGGTGTGGGCTGGGGGTGGAGGGTCCTGTATTAGGGGTGTGGGCCGGGGGTGGTGGCTCCTGTATTAGGGGTGTGGGCCGGGGGTGGAGGGTCCTGTATTAGGGGTGTGGGCCGGGGGTGGTGGTTCCTGTATTTGGGGTGTGGGCCGGGGGTAGAGGGTCCTCTATTAGGGGTGTGGGCCGGGGGTGGTGGGTCCTGTATTAGGGGTGTGGGCCAGGGGTGGAGGGTCCTGTATTAGGGGAGTGGGCCGGGGGTGGAGGGTCCTGTATTAGAGGTGTGGGCCGGGGGTGGTGGGTTCTGTATTAGGGGTGTGGGCCGGGGCTGGAAGGTCCTGTATTAGGGGTGTGGGCTGGGGGTGGAGGGTCCTGTATTAGGGGTGTGGGCCGGGGGTGAAGCGTCCTGTATTAGGGGTGTTGGCCGGCGGTGGTGGGTCCTGTATTAGGGGTGTGGGCCGGGGGTGGAAGGTCCTGTATTAGGGGTGTGGGCCGGGGGTGGAGCGTCCTGTATTAGGGGTGTGGGCCGGGGGTGGTGGGTCCTGTATTAGGGGTGTGGGCCGGGGGTGGTGGGTACTGTATTAGAGGTGTGGGCCGGGGGTGGAGGGTCCTGTATTAGGGGTGTGGGCCGGGGGTGGAGGGTCCTGTATTAGGGGAGTGGGCCGGGGTGGAGGGTCCTGTATTAGGGGTGTGGGCCGGGGGTGGTGGGTCCTGTATTAGGGGTGTGGGCCGGGGGTAGAGGATCCTGTATTAGGGGTGTGGGCCGGGGGTAGAGGGTCCTGTATTAGGGGAGTGGGCTGGGGGTGGTGGGTACTGTATTAGAGGTGTGGGCCGGGGGTGGAGGGTCCTGTATTAGGGGTGTGGGCCGGGGGTGGAGGGTCCTGTATTAGGGGAGTGGGCCGGGGTGGAGGGTCCTGTATTAGGGGTGTGGGCCGGGGGTGGTGGGTCCTGTATTAGGGGTGTGGGCCGGGGGTAGAGGATCCTGTATTAGGGGTGTGGGCCGGGGGTAGAGGGTCCTGTATTAGGGGAGTGGGCTGGGGGTGGAGGGTCCTGTATTAGGGGTGTGGGCCGGGGGTGGAGGGTCCTGTATTAGGGGTGTAGGCCGGGGGTGGAGGGTCCTGTATTAGGGGAGTGGGCCGGGGGTGGAGGGTCCTGTATTAGAGGTGTGGGCGGGGGGTGGAGCGTCCTGTATTAGGGGTGTGGGCCGGGGGTGGAGGGTCCTGTATTAGGAGTGTGGGCCGGGGGTAAAAGGGTCCTGCATTAGGAGTGTTGGCCGGGGGTGGAGGGTCCTGTAATAGGGGTGTGGGCAGTGGGTGGAGGGTCCTGTATTAGGGGTGTGGGCGGGGGTAGAGGGTCCTGTATTAGGGGTGTGGGCCGGGGGTGGAGGGTCCTGTATTAGGGGTGTGGGCAGGGGTGGAAGGTCCTGTATTAGGGGTGTAGGCCGGGGGTGGAGGGTCCTGTATTAGGGGAGTGGGCCGGGGGTGGAGGGTCCTGTATTAGGGGAGTGGGCCGGGGGTGGAGGGTCCTGTATTAGGGGTGTGGGCCGGGGGTGGAGGGTCCTGTATTAGGGGAGTGGGCTGGGGGTGGAGGGTCCTGTATTAGGGGAGTGGGCCGGGGGTGAAGGGTCCTGTATTAGGGGTGTGGGCCGGGGGTGGAGGATCCTGTATTAGTGGTGTGGGCCGGGGATGGTGGGTCCTGTATTAGGGGTGTGGGCCGGGGGTGGAGGGTCCTGTATTAGGGGTGTGGGCCGGGGGTGGTGGGTCCTGTATTAGGGGTGTGGGCCGGGGGTGGTGAGTCCTGTATTAGGGGTGTGGGCCGGGGGTGGAGGGTCCTGTATTAGAGGTGTGGGCCGGGGGTGGTGAGTCCTGTATTAGGGGTGTGGGCCGGGGGTGGAGGGTCCTGTATTAGGGGTGTGGGCTGGGGGTGGAGGGTCCTGTATTAGGGGTGTTGGCCGGCGGTGGTGGGTCCTGTATTAGGGGTGTGGGCCGGGGGTGGAAGGTCCTGTATTAGGGGTGTGGGCCGGGGGTGGAGCATCCTGTATTAGGGGTGTGGGCCGGGGGTGGTGGGTCCTGTATTAGGGGTGTGGGCCGGGGGTGGTGGGTACTGTATTAGGGGTGTGGGCCGGGGGTGGTGGGTCCTGTATTAGGGGTGTGGGCCGGGGGTAGAGGGTCCTGTAGTAGGGGTGTGGGCCGGGGGTAGAGGGTCCTGTATTAGGGGTGTGGGCCGGGGGTAGAGGGTCCTGTATTAGGGGAGTGGGCCGGGGGTGGTGGCTCCTGTATTAGGGGTGTGGGCCGGGGGTGGTGGCTCCTGTATTAGGGGTGTGGGCCGGGGGTAGAGGGTCCTGTATTAGGGGTGTGGGCCGGGGGTGGAGGGTCCTGTATTAGGGGTGTGGGCCGGGGGTAGAGGGTCCTGTATTAGGGGTGTGGGCCGGGGGTAGAGGGTCCTGTATTAGGGGAGTGGGCTGGGGGTGGAGGGTCCTGCATTAGGGGTGTGGGCCGGGGGTGGAGGGTCCAGTATTAGGGGTGTGGGCCGGGGGTGGAGGGTCCTGTATTAGGGGTGTGGGCCGGGGGTGGAGGGTCCTGTATTAGGGCTGTGGGCCGGCGGTGGAGGGTCCTGTATTAGGGGTGTGGGCCGGGGATAGAGGGTCCTGTATTAGGGGTGTGGGCCGGGGGTAGAGGGTCCTGTATTAGGGGTGTGGGCCGGGGTGGTGGCTCCTGTATTAAGGGTTTGGGCCGGGGGTAAAGGGTCCTGTATTAGGAGTGTTGGCCGGGGGTGGAGGGTCCTGTAATAGGGGTGTGGGCAGGGGGTGGAGGGTCCTGTATTAGGGGTGTGGGCGGGGGTGGAGGGTCCTGTATTAGGGGTGTGGGCCGGGGGTATAGGGTCCTGTATTAGGGGTGTGGGCCGGGGGTGGAGGGTCCTGTATTAGAGGTGTGGGCCGGGGGTGGTGGGTCCTGTATTAGGGGAGTGGGCCGGGGGTGGAGGGTCCTGTATTAGGGGTGTGGGCGGGGGGTGGAGCGTCCTGTATTAGGGGTGTGGGCCGGGGGTGGAGGGTCCTGTATTAGGGGAGTGGGCCGGGGGTGGAGGGTCCTGTATTAGGGGTGTGGGCGGGGGGTGGAGCGTCCTGTATTAGGGGTGTGGGCCGGGGGTGGAGGGTCCTGTATTAGGAGTGTGGGCCGGGGGTAAAGGGTCCTGTATTAGGAGTGTTGGCCGGGGGTGGAGGGTCCTGTAATAGGGGTGTGGGCAGGGGGTGGAGGGTCCTGTATTAGGGGTGTGGGCGGGGGTAGAGGGTCCTGTATTAGGGGTGTGGGCCGGGGGTAGAGGGTCCTGTATTAGGGGTGTGGGCAGGGGTGGAAGGTCCTGTATTAGGGGTGTAGGCCGGGGGTGGAGGGTCCTGTATTAGGGGAGTGGGCCGGGGGTGGAGGGTCCTGTATTAGGGGTGTAGGCCGGGGGTGGAGGGTCCTGTATTAGGGGAGTGGGCCGGGGGTGGAGGGTCCTGTATTAGGGGTGTGGGCGGGGGGTGGAGCGTCCTGTATTAGGGGTGTGGGCCGGGGGTGGAGGGTCCTGTATTAGGAGTGTGGGCCGGGGGTAAAGGGTCCTGTATTAGGAGTGTTGGCCGGGGGTGGAGGGTCCTGTAATAGGGGTGTGGGCAGGGGGTGGAGGGTCCTGTATTAGGGGTGTGGGCGGGGGTAGAGGGTCCTGTATTAGGGGTGTGGGCCGGGGGTAGAGGGTCCTGTATTAGGGGTGTGGGCAGGGGTGGAAGGTCCTGTATTAGGGGTGTAGGCCGGGGGTGGAGGGTCCTGTATTAGGGGAGTGGGCCGGGGGTGGAGGGTCCTGTATTAGGGGAGTGGGCCGGGGGTGAAGGGTCCTGTATTAGGGGTGTGGGCCGGGGGTGGAGGATCCTGTATTAGGGGTGTGGGCCGGGGATGGTGGGTCCTGTATTAGGGGTGTGGGCCGGGGGTGGAGGGTCCTGTATTAGGGGTGTGGGCCGGGGGTGGTGGGTCCTGTATTAGGGGTGTGGGCCGGGGGTGGTGGGTCCTGTATTAGGGGTGTGGGCCGGGGGTGGAGGGTCCTGTATTAGAGGTGTGGGCCGGGGGTGGTGGGTTCTGTATTAGGGGTGTGGGCCGGGGGTGCAGGGTCCTGTATTAGGGGTGTGGGCTGGGGGTGGAGGGTCCTGTATTAGGGGTGTGGGCCGGGGGTGGAGCGTCCTGTATTAGGGGTGTGGGCCGGGGGTGGTGGGTCCTGTATTAGGGGTGTTGGCCGGCGGTGGTGGGTCCTGTATTAGGGGTGTGGGCCGGGGGTGGAAGGTCCTGTATTAGGGGTGTGGGCCGGGGGTGGAGCGTCCTGTATTAGGGGTGTGGGCCGGGGGTGGTGGGTCCTGTATTAGGGGTGTGGGCCGGGGGTGGTGGGTACTGTATTAGGGGTGTGGGCCGGGGGTGGTGGGTCCTGTATTAGGGGTGTGGGCCGGGGGTAGAGGGTCCTGTAGTAGGGGTGTGGGCCGGGGGTAGAGGGTCCTGTATTAGGGGTGTGGGCCGGGGGTAGAGGGTCCTGTATTAGGGGAGTGGGCCGGGGGTGGTGGCTCCTGTATTAGGGGTGTGGGCCGGGGGTGGTGGGTCCTGTATTAGGGGTGTGGGCCGGGGGTAGAGGGTCCTGTATTAGGGGTGTGGGCCGGGGGTGGAGGGTCCTGTATTAGGGGTGTGGGCCGGGGGTAGAGGGTCCTGTATTAGGGGTGTGGGCCGGGGGTAGAGGGTCCTGTATTAGGGGAGTGGGCCGGGGGTGGAGGGTCCTGTATTAGGGGTGTGGGCCGGGGGTGGAGGGTCCAGTATTAGGGGTGTGGGCCGGGGGTGGAGGGTCCTGTATTAGGGGTGTGGGCCGGGGGTGGAGGGTCCTGTATTAGGGCTGTGGGCCGGCGGTGGAGGGTCCTGTATTAGGGGTGTGGGCCGGGGATAGAGGGTCCTGTATTAGGGGTGTGGGCCGGGGGTAGAGGGTCCTGTATTAGGGGTGTGGGCCGGGGTGGTGGCTCCTGTATTAGGGGTGTGGGCCGGGGGTAAAGGGTCCTGTATTAGGAGTGTTGGCCGGGGGTGGAGGGTCCTGTAATAGGGGTGTGGGCAGGGGGTGGAGGGTCCTGTATTAGGGGTGTGGGCGGGGGTAGAGGGTCCTGTATTAGGGGTGTGGGCCGGGGGTAGAGGGTCCTGTATTAGGGGTGTGGGCCGGGGGTGGAGGGTCCTGTATTAGAGGTGTGGGCCGGGGGTGGTGGGTCCTGTATTAGGGGTGTGGGCCGGGGGTAGAGGGTCCTGTATTAGGGGAGTGGGCCGGGGGTGGAGGGTCCTGTATTAGGGGTGTGGGCCGGGGGTGGAGGGTCCTCTATTAGGGGTGTGGGCCGGGGGTGGTGGGTCCTGTATTAGGGGTGTGGGCCGAGGGTGGAGGGTCCTGTATTAGGGGAGTGGGCCGGGGTGGAGGGTCCTGTATTAGAGGTGTGGGCCGGGGGTGGAGGGTTCTGTATTAGGGGTGTGGGCCGGGGGTAGAGGGTCCTGTATTAGGGGTGTGGGCCGGGGGTGGTGGGTTCTGTATTAGGAGTGTGGGTCGGGGGTGGAGGGTCCTGTATAAGGGGTGTGGGCCGGGGGAAGAGGGTCCTGTATTAGGGGAGTGGGCCGGGGGTGGAGGGTCCTGTATTAGGGGTGTGGGCCGGGGGTGGAGGGTCCTCTATTAGGGGTGTGGGCCGGGGGTGGTGGGTCCTGTATTAGGGGTGTGGGCCGGGGGTGGAGGGTCCTGTATTATGGGAGTGGGCCGGGGTGGAGGGTCCTGTATTAGGGGTGTGGGCCGGGGGTGGAGGGTCCTGTATTAGGGGAGTGGGCCGGGGTGGAGGGTCCTGTATTAGGGGTGTGGGCCGGGGGTGGTGGGTCCTGTATTAGGGGTGTGGGCCGGGGGTAGAGGGTCCTGTATTAGGGGTGTGGGCCGGGGGTAGAGGGTCCTGTATTAGGGGTGTGGGCCGGGGGTAGAGGGTCCTGTATTAGGGGAGTGGGCTGGGGGTGGAGGGTCCTGTATTAGGGGTGTGGGCCGGGGGTGGAGGGTCCTGTATTAGGGGTGTGGGCCGGGGTGGAGGGTCCTGTATTAGGGGTGTGGGCCGGGGTGGTGGCTCCTGTATTAGGGGTGTGGGCCGGGTGTGGTGGGTACTGTATTAGGGGTGTGGGCCGGGGTGGAGGGTCCTGTATTAGGGGTGTGGGCCGGGGGTGGAGGGTCCTGTATTAGGGGTGTGGGCCGGGGGTGGTGGGTTCTGTATTAGGGGTGTGGGTCGGGGGTGGAGGGTCCTGTATTAGGGGTGTGGGCCGGGGTCAGAGGGTCCTGTTTTAGGGGAGTGGGCCGGGGGTGGAGGGTCCTGTATTAGGGGTGTGGGCCGGGGGTGGAGGGTCCTCTATTAGGGGTGTGGGCCGGGGGTGAAGGGTCCTGTATTAGGGGTGTGGTCCGGGGGTGGAGCGTCCTGTATTAGGGTTGTGGGCCGGGGGTGGAGGGTCCTGTATTAGGGGAGTGGGCCGGGGGTGGTGGGTCCTGTATTAGGAGTGTGGGCCGGGGGTGGAAGGTCCTGTATTAGGGGTGTGGGCGGGGGTAGAGGGTCCTGTATTAGGGGTGTGGGCCGGGGGTAGAGGGTCCTGTATTAGGGGTGTGGGCCGGGGTGGAGGGTCCTGTATTAGGAGTGTGGGCCGGGGGTGGAAGGTCCTGTATTAGGGGTGTGGGCGGGGGTAGAGGGTCCTGTATTAGGGGTGTGGGCCAGGGGTGGAGGGTCCTGTATTAGGGGAGGAGGGTCCTGTATTAGGGGTGTGGGCCGGCGGTGGTGGGTGCTGTATTAGGGGTGTGGGCCGGGGGTGGAGGGTCCTGTATTAGGGGTGTGGTCCGGGGGTGGAGCGTCCTGTATTAGGGTTGTGGGCCGGGGGTGGAGGGTCCTGTATTAGGGGAGTGGGCCGGGGGTGGTGGCTCCTGTATTAGGAGTGTGGGCCGGGGGTGGAAGGTCCTGTATTAGGGGTGTGGGCGGGGGTAGAGGGTCCTGTATTAGGGGTGTGGGCCGGGGGTAGAGGGTCCTGTATTAGGGGTGTGGGCCGGGGTGGAGGGTCCTGTATTAGGGGTGTGGGCCGGGGGTGGTGGCTCCTGTATTAGGGGTGTGGGCCGGGGGTGGAGCGTCCTGTATTAGGGCTGTGGGCCGGGGGTAGAGGGTCCTGTATTAGGGGTGTGGGCCGGGGGTGGTGGGTCCTGTATTAGAGGTATGGGCCGGGGGTAGAGGGTCCTGTATTAGGGTTGTGGGCCGGGGGTGGAGCGTCCTGTATTAGGGGTGTGGGTCGGGGGTGGAGGGTCCTGTATTAGGAGTGTGGGCCGGGGGTGGAAGGTCCTGTATTAGGGGTGTGGGCGGGGGTAGAGGGTCCTGTATTAGGGGTGTGGGCCGGGGGTAGAGGGTCCTGTATTAGGGGTGTGGGCCGGGGGTGGAGGGTCCTGTATTAGAGGTGTGGGCCGGGGGTGGTGGGTCCTGTATTAGGGGTGTGGGCCGGGGGTGGAGGGTCCTGTATTAGGGGTGTGGGCCGGGGGTGGTGGCTCCTGTATTAGGGGTGTGGGCCGGGGGTGGAGGGTCCTGTATTAGGGGTGTGGGCCGGGGGTGGAGCGTCCTGTATTAGGGGTGTGGTCCGGGGGTGGAGGGTCCTGTATAAGGGGTGTGGGCCGGGGGTGGTGGCTCCTGTATTAGGGGTGTGGGCCGCGGGTGGTGGGCCTGTATTAGGGGTGTGGGCCGGGGGTGGTGGTTCCTGTATTAGGGGTGTGGGCCGGGGGTAGAGGGTCCTGTATTAGGGGTGTGGGCTGGGGGTGGAGGGTCCTGTATTAGGGGTGTGGGCCGGGGGTGGTGGCTCCTGTATTAGGGGTGTGGGCCAGGGGTGGGGGGTCCTGTATTAGGGGTGTGGGCTGGGGGTGGAGGGTCCTGTATTAGGGGTGTGGGCCGGGGGTGGTGGCTCCTGTATTAGGGGTGTGGGCCGGGGGTGGAGGGTCCTGTATTAGGGGTGTGGGCCGGGGGTGGAGGGTCCTGTATTAGGGGTGTGGGCCGGGGGTGGAGGGTCCTGTATTAGAAGTGTGGGCCGGGGTGGAGGGTCCTGTATTAGAGGTGTGGGCCGGGGGTGGTGGGTCCTGTATTAGGGGTGTGGGCCGGGGGTGGAGGGTCCTGTATTAGGGGTGTGGGCCGGGGTGGAGGGTCCTGTATTAGGGGAGTGGGCCGGGGGTGGAGGGTCCTGTTTTAGGGGTGTGGGCCGGGTTGGAGGGTCCTGTATTAGAGCTGTGGGTCGGAGGTGGAGGATCCTGTATTAGGGGTGTGGGCCGGGGTGGAGGGTCCTGTATTAGAGGTGTGGGCCGGGGGTGGAGGGTCCTGTATTAGAGGTGTGGGCCGGGGGTGGAGGGTCCTGTATTAGGGGTGTGGGCCGGGGGTGGAGGGTCCTGTATTAGGGGTGTGGGCCGGGGGTGGTGGGTCCTGTATTAGGGGTGTGGGCCGGGGGTGGTGGCTCCTGTATTAGGGGTGTGGGCCGGGGGTGGAGGTTCCTGTATTAGGGGTGTGGGCGGGGGGGGGAGGGTCCTGTATTAGGGGTGTGGGCGGGGGGGGGAGGGTCCTGTATTAGGGGTGTGGGCCGGGGGTGGTGGGTCCTGTATTAGGGGTGTGGGCCGGGGGTGGAGCGTCCTGTATTAGGGGTGTGGGCCGGGGGTGGAGGGTCCTGTATTAGGGGTGTGGGTCGGGGGTGGAGGGTCCTGTATTAGGGGTGTGGGCCGGCGTGGTGGGTGCTGTATTAGGGGTGTGGGCCGGGGGTGGAGGGTCCTGTATTAGGGGTGTGGGCCGGGGGTGGTGGGTCCTGTATTAGGGGTGTGGGCCGGGGGTGGTGGCTCCTGTATTAGGGGTGTGGGCCGGGGGTGGAGGTTCCTGTATTAGGGGTGTGGGCCGGGGGTGGAGGGTCCTGTATTAGGGGAGTGGGCCGGGGGTGGAGGGTCCTGTATTAGGGGTGTGGGCCGGGGGTGGAGCGTCCTGTATTAGGGGTGTGGGCCGGGGGTGGTGGGTCCTGTATTAGGGGTGTGGGCCGGGGGTGGTGGGTACTGTATTAGGGGTGTGGGCCGGGGGTGGTGGGTCCTGTATTAGGGGTGTGGGCCGGGGGTAGAGGGTCCTGTAGTAGGGGTGTGGGCTGGGGGTAGAGGGTCCTGTATTAGGGGTGTGGGCCGGGGGTAGAGGGTCCTGTATTAGGGGAGTGGGCCGGGGGTGGTGGCTCCTGTATTAGGGGTGTGGGCCGGGGGTGGTGGGTCCTGTATTAGGGGTGTGGGCCGGGGGTAGAGGGTCCTGTATTAGGGGTGTGGGCCGGGGGTGGAGGGTCCTGTATTAGGGGTGTGGGCCGGGGGTAGAGGGTCCTGTATTAGGGGTGTGGGCCGGGGGTAGAGGGTCCTGTATTAGGGGAGTGGGCCGGGGGTGGAGGGTCCTGTATTAGGGGTGTGGGCCGGGGGTGGAGGGTCCAGTATTAGGGGTGTGGGCCGGGGGTGGAGGGTCCTGTATTAGGGGTGTGGGCCGGGGGTGGAGGGTCCTGTATTAGGGCTGTGGGACGGCGGTGGAGGGTCCTGTATTAGGGGTGTGGGCCGGGGATAGAGGGTCCTGTATTAGGGGTGTGGGCCGGGGGTAGAGGGTCCTGTATTAGGGGTGTGGGCCGGGGTGGTGGCTCCTGTATTAGGGGTGTGGGCCGGGGGTAAAGGGTCCTGTATTAGGAGTGTTGGCCGGGGGTGGAGGGTCCTGTAATAGGGGTGTGGGCAGGGGGTGGAGGGTCCTGTATTAGGGGTGTGGGCGGGGGTGGAGGGTCCTGTATTAGGGGTGTGGGCCGGGGGTAGAGGGTCCTGTATTAGGGGTGTGGGCCGGGGGGTGGAGGGTCCTGTATTAGAGGTGTGGGCCGGGGGTGGTGGGTCCTGTATTAGGGGAGTGGGCCGGGGGTGGAGGGTCCTGTATTAGGGGTGTGGGCGGGGGGTGGAGCGTCCTGTATTAGGGGTGTGGGCCGGGGGTGGAGGGTCCTGTATTAGGGGAGTGGGCCGGGGGTGGAGGGTCCTGTATTAGGGGTGTGGGCGGGGGGTGGAGCGTCCTGTATTAGGGGTGTGGGCCGGGGGTGGAGGGTCCTGTATTAGGAGTGTGGGCCGGGGGTAAAGGGTCCTGTATTAGGAGTGTTGGCCGGGGTGGAGGGTCCTGTAATAGGGGTGTGGGCAGGGGGTGGAGGGTCCTGTATTAGGGGTGTGGGCAGGGGGTGGAGGGTCCTGTATTAGGGGTGTGGGCGGGGGTAGAGGGTCCTGTATTAGGGGTGTGGGCCGGGGGTAGAGGGTCCTGTATTAGGGGTGTGGGCAGGGGTGGAAGGTCCTGTATTAGGGGTGTAGGCCGGGGGTGGAGGGTCCTGTATTAGGGGAGTGGGCCGGGGGTGGAGGGTCCTGTATTAGGGGTGTAGGCCGGGGGTGGAGGGTCCTGTATTAGGGGAGTGGGCCGGGGGTGGAGGGTCCTGTATTAGGGGTGTGGGCGGGGGGTGGAGCGTCCTGTATTAGGGGTGTGGGCCGGGGGTGGAGGGTCCTGTATTAGGAGTGTGGGCCGGGGGTAAAGGGTCCTGTATTAGGAGTGTTGGCCGGGGGTGGAGGGTCCTGTAATAGGGGTGTGGGCAGGGGGTGGAGGGTCCTGTATTAGGGGTGTGGGCGGGGGTAGAGGGTCCTGTATTAGGGGTGTGGGCCGGGGGTAGAGGGTCCTGTATTAGGGGTGTGGGCAGGGGTGGAAGGTCCTGTATTAGGGGTGTAGGCCGGGGGTGGAGGGTCCTGTATTAGGGGAGTGGGCCGGGGGTGGAGGGTCCTGTATTAGGGGAGTGGGCCGGGGGTGAAGGGTCCTGTATTAGGGGTGTGGGCCGGGGGTGGAGGATCCTGTATTAGGGGTGTGGGCCGGGGATGGTGGGTCCTGTATTAGGGGTGTGGGCCGGGGGTGGAGGGTCCTGTATTAGGGGTGTGGGCCGGGGGTGGTGGGTCCTGTATTAGGGGTGTGGGCCGGGGGTGGTGGGTCCTGTATTAGGGGTGTGGGCCGGGGGTGGAGGGTCCTGTATTAGAGGTGTGGGCCGGGGGTGGTGGGTTCTGTATTAGGGGTGTGGGCCCGGGGGTGGAGGGTCCTGTATTAGGGGTGTGGGCTGGGGGTGGAGGGTCCTGTATTAGGGGTGTGGGCCGGGGGTGAAGCGTCCTGTATTAGGGGTGTTGGCCGGCGGTGGTGGGTCCTGTATTAGGGGTGTGGGCCGGGGGTGGAAGGTCCTGTATTAGGGGTGTGGGCCGGGGGTGGAGCGTCCTGTATTAGGGGTGTGGGCCGGGGGTGGTGGGTCCTGTAGTAGGGGTGTGGGCCGGGGGTGGTGGGTACTGTATTAGGGGTGTGGGCCGGGGGTGGTGGGTCCTGTATTAGGGGTGTGGGCCGGGGGTAGAGGGTCCTGTAGTAGGGGTGTGGGCCGGGGGTAGAGGGTCCTGTATTAGGGGTGTGGGCCGGGGGTAGAGGGTCCTGTATTAGGGGAGTGGGCCGGGGGTGGTGGCTCCTGTATTAGGGGTGTGGGCCGGGGGTGGTGGGTCCTGTATTAGGGGTGTGGGCCGGGGGTAGAGGGTCCTGTATTAGGGGTGTGGGCCGGGGGTGGAGGGTCCTGTATTAGGGGTGTGGGCCGGGGGTAGAGGGTCCTGTATTAGGGGTGTGGGCCGGGGGTAGAGGGTCCTGTATTAGGGGAGTGGGCCGGGGGTGGAGGGTCCTGTATTAGGGGTGTGGGCCGGGGGTGGAGGGTCCAGTATTAGGGGTGTGGGCCGGGGGTGGAGGGTCCTGTATTAGGGGTGTGGGCCGGGGGTGGAGGGTCCTGTATTAGGGCTGTGGGCCGGCGGTGGAGGGTCCTGTATTAGGGGTGTGGGCCGGGCATAGAGGGTCCTGTATTAGGGGTGTGGGCCGGAGGTAGAGGGTCCTGTATTAGGGGTGTGGGCCGGGGTGGTGGCTCCTGTATTAGGGGTGTGGGCCGGGGGTAAAGGGTCCTGTATTAGGAGTGTTGGCCGGGGGTGGAGGGTCCTGTAATAGGGGTGTGGGCAGGGGGTGGAGGGTCCTGTATTAGGGGTGTGGGCGGGGGTAGAGGGTCCTGTATTAGGGGTGTGGGCCGGGGGTAGAGGGTCCTGTATTAGGGGTGTGGGCCGGGGGTGGAGGGTCCTGTATTAGAGGTGTGGGCCGGGGGTGGTGGGTCCTGTATTAGGGGTGTGGGCCGGGGGTAGAGGGTCCTGTATTAGGGGAGTGGGCCGGGGGTGGAGGGTCCTGTATTAGGGGTGTGGGCCGGGGGTGGAGGGTCCTCTATTAGGGGTGTGGGCCGGGGGTGGTGGGTCCTGTATTAGGGGTGTGGGCCGGGGGTGGAGGGTCCTGTATTAGGGGATTGGGCCGGGGTGGAGGGTCCTGTATTAGAGGTGTGGGCCGGGGGTGGAGGGTCCTGTATTAGGGGTGTGGGCCGGGGGTGGAGGGTCCTGTATTAGGGGTGTGGGCCGGGGGAAGAGGGTCCTGTATTAGGGGAGTGGGCCGGGGGTGGAGGGTCCTGTATTAGGGGTGTGGGCCGGGGGTGGAGGGTCCTCTATTAGGGGTGTGGGCCGGGGGTGGTGGGTCCTGTATTAGGGGTGTGGGCCGGGGGTGGAGGGTCCTGTATTATGGGAGTGGGCCGGGGTGGAGGGTCCTGTATTAGGGGTGTGGGCCGGGGGTGGAGGGTCCTGTATTAGGGGAGTGGGCCGGGGTGGAGGGTCCTGTATTAGGGGTGTGGGCCGGGGGTGGTGGGTCCTGTATTAGGGGTGTGGGCCGGGGGTAGAGGGTCCTGTATTAGGGGTGTGGGCCGGGGGTAGAGGGTCCTGTATTAGGGGTGTGGGCCGGGGGTAGAGGGTCCTGTATTAGGGGAGTGGGCTGGGGGTGGAGGGTCCTGTATTAGGGGTGTGGGCCGGGGGTGGAGGGTCCTGTATTAGGGGTGTGGGCCGGGGTGGAGGGTCCTGTATTAGGGGTGTGGGCCGGGGTGGTGGCTCCTGTATTAGGGGTGTGGGCCGGGGGTGGTGGGTACTGTATTAGGGGTGTGGGCCGGGGGTGGAGGGTCCTGTATTAGGGGTGTGGGCCGGGGGTGGAGGGTCCTGTATTAGGGGTGTGGGCCGGGGGTGGTGGGTTCTGTATTAGGGGTGTGGGTCGGGGGTGGAGGGTCCTGTATTAGGGGTGTGGGCCGGGGTCAGAGGGTCCTGTATTAGGGGAGTGGGCCGGGGGTGGAGGGTCCTGTATTAGGGGTGTGGGCCGGGGGTGGAGGGTCCTCTATTAGGGGTGTGGGCCGGGGGTGAAGGGTCCTGTATTAGGGGTGTGGTCCGGGGGTGGAGCGTCCTGTATTAGGGTTGTGGGCCGGGGGTGGAGGGTCCTGTATTAGGGGAGTGGGCCGGGGGTGGTGGGTCCTGTATTAGGAGTGTGGGCCGGGGGTGGAAGGTCCTGTATTAGGGGTGTGGGCCGGGGGTGGAGGGTCCTGTATTAGGGGTGTGGGCCGGGGTGGAGGGTCCTGTATTAGGGGTGTGGGCGGGGGTAGAGGGTCCTGTATTAGGGGTGTGGGCCGGGGGTAGAGGGTCCTGTATTAGGGGTGTGGGCCGGGGGTGGAGCGTCCTGTATTAGGGGTGTGGTCCGGGGGTGGAGGGTCCTGTATAAGGGGTGTGGGCCGGGGGTGGTGGCTCCTGTATTAGGGGTGTGGGCCGCGGGTGGTGGGCCTGTATTAGGGGTGTGGGCCGGGGGTGGTGGCTCCTGTATTAGGGGTGTGGGCCGGGGTGGAGGGTCCTGTATTAGAGGTGTGGGCCGGGGTGGTGGCTCCTGTATTAGGGGTGTGGGCCGCGGGTGGTGGGCCTGTATTAGGGGTGTGGGCCGGGGGTGGTGGCTCCTGTATTAGGGGTGTGGGCCGGGGTGGAGGGTCCTGTATTAGGGGTGTGGGCCGGGGGTGGTGGCTCCTGTATTAGGGGAGTGGGCCGGGGTGGAGGGTCCTGTATTAGAGGTGTGGGCCGGGGGTGGTGGTTCCTGTATTAGGGGTGTGGGCCGGGGGTAGAGGGTCCTGTATTAGGGGTGTGGGCTGGGGGTGGAGGGTCCTGTATTAGGGGTGTGGGCCGGGGGTGGTGGCTCCTGTATTAGGGGTGTGGGCCGGGGGTGGAGGGTCCTGTATTAGGGGTGTGGGCTGGGGGTGGAGGGTCCTGTATTAGGGGTGTGGGCCGGGGGTGGTGGCTCCTGTATTAGGGGTGTGGGCCGGGGGTGGAGGGTCCTGTATTAGGGGTGTGGGCCGGGGGTGGAGGGTCCTGTATTAGAAGTGTGGGCCGGGGTGGAGGGTCCTGTATTAGAGGTGTGGGCCGGGGGTGGTGGGTCCTGTATTAGGGGTGTGGGCCGGGGGTGGAGGGTCCTGTATTAGGGGTGTGGGCCGGGGTGGAGGGTCCTGTATTAGAGGAGTGGGCCGGGGGTGGAGGGTCCTGTTTTAGGGGTGTGGGCCGGGTTGGAGGGTCCTGTATTAGAGCTGTGGGTCGGAGGTGGAGGATCCTGTATTAGGGGTGTGGGCCGGGGTGGAGGGTCCTGTATTAGAGGTGTGGGCCGGGGGTGGAGGGTCCTGTATTAGAGGTGTGGGCCGGGGGTGGAGGGTCCTGTATTAGGGGTGTGGGCCGGGGGTGGAGGGTCCTGTATTAGGGGTGTGGGCCGGGGGTGGTGGGTCCTGTATTAGGGGTGTGGGCCGGGGGTGGTGGCTCCTGTATTAGGGGTGTGGGCCGGGGGTGGAGGTTCCTGTATTAGGGGTGTGGGCGGGGGGGGGAGGGTCCTGTATTAGGGGTGTGGGCGGGGGGGGGAGGGTCCTGTATTAGGGGTGTGGGCCAGGGGTGGTGGGTCCTGTATTAGGGGTGTGGGCCGGGGGTGGAGCGTCCTGTATTAGGGGTGTGGGCCGGGGGTGGAGGGTCCTGTATTAGGGGTGTGGGTCGGGGGTGGAGGGTCCTGTATTAGGGGTGTGGGCCGGCGTGGTGGGTGCTGTATTAGGGGTGTGGGCCGGGGGTGGAGGGTCCTGTATTAGGGGTGTGGGCCGGGGGTGAAGCGTCCTGTATTAGGGGAGTGGGCCGGGGGTGGAGGGATCTGTATTAGGGGTGTGGGCCGGGGGTGGAGGGTCCTGTATTAGGGGTGTGGGCCGGGGGTGGAGGTTCCTGTATTAGGGGTGTGGGCCGGGGGTGGAGGGTCCTGTATTAGGGGAGTGGGCCGGGGGTGGAGGGTCCTGTATTAGGGGTGTGGGCCGGGGGTGGAGGGTCCTGTATTAGGGGTGTGGGCCGGGGGTGGAGGGTCCTGTATTAGGGGTGTGGGTCGGAGGTGGAGGATCCTGTATTAGGGGTGTGGGCCGGGGTGGAGGGTCCTGTATTAGAGGTGTGGGCCGGGGGTGGAGGGTCCTGTATTAGAGGTGTGGGCCGGGGGTGGAGGGTCCTGTATTAGGGGTGTGGGCCGGGGGTGGAGGGTCCTGTATTAGGGGTGTGGGCCGGGGGTGGTGGGTCCTGTATTAGGGGTGTGGGCCGGGGGTGGTGGCTCCTGTATTAGGGGTGTGGGCCGGGGGTGGAGGTTCCTGTATTAGGGGTGTGGGCGGGGGGGGGAGGGTCCTGTATTAGGGGTGTGGGCGGGGGGGGGAGGGTCCTGTATTAGGGGTGTGGGCCAGGGGTGGTGGGTCCTGTATTAGGGGTGTGGGCCGGGGGTGGAGCGTCCTGTATTAGGGGTGTGGGCCGGGGGTGGAGGGTCCTGTATTAGGGGTGTGGGTCGGGGGTGGAGGGTCCTGTATTAGGGGTGTGGGCCGGCGTGGTGGGTGCTGTATTAGGGGTGTGGGCCGGGGGTGGAGGGTCCTGTATTAGGGGTGTGGGCCGGGGGTGAAGCGTCCTGTATTAGGGGAGTGGGCCGGGGGTGGAGGGATCTGTATTAGGGGTGTGGGCCGGGGGTGGAGGGTCCTGTATTAGGGGTGTGGGCCGGGGGTGGAGGTTCCTGTATTAGGGGTGTGGGCCGGGGGTGGAGGGTCCTGTATTAGGGGAGTGGGCCGGGGGTGGAGGGTCCTGTATTAGGGGTGTGGGCCGGGGGTGGAGGGTCCTGTATTAGGGGTGTGGGCCGGGGGTGGAGGGTCCTGTATTAGGGGTGTGGGCCGGGGGTGGTGGGTTCTGTATTAGGGGTGTGGGTCGGGGGTGGTGGGTCCTGTATTAGGGGTGTGGGCCGGGGGTAGAGGGTCCTGTATTAGGGGTGTGGGCCGGGGGTGGTGGCTCCTGTATTAGGGGTGTGGGCCGGGGGTTGAAGGTCCTGTATTAGGGGTGTGGGCCGGGGGTGGAGGGTCCTGTATTAGGGGTGTGGGTCGGGGGTGGAGTGTCCTGTATTTGGGTTGTGGGCCGGCGGTGGAGGGTCCTGTATTAGGGGTGTGGGCCGGGGGTTGTAGGTCCTGTATTAGCTGTGTGGGCCGGGGGTGGAGGGTCCTGTATTAGGGGTGTGGGCCGGGGGTGGAGGGTCCTGTATTAGGAGTGTGGGCAGGGGGTGGAGGGTCCTGTATTAGGGGTATGGGCGGGGGTGGAGGTTCCTGTATTAGAGGTGTGGGCCGGGGGTGGAGGTTCCTGTATTAGGAGTGTGGGCAGGGGGTGGAGGGTCCTGTATTAGGGGAGTGGGCCGGGGGTGGAGGTTCCTGTATTAGAGGTGTGGGCCAGGGGTGGAGGTTCCTGTATTAGAGGTGTGGGCCGGGGGTGGAGGGTCCTGTATTAGGGGTGTGGGCCGGGGGTGTTGGCTCCTGTATTAGGGGTGTGGGCCGGGGGTGGTGGGTCCTGTATTAGAGGTGTGGGCCGGGGGGGGGAGGGTCCTGTATTAGGGGTGTGGGCCGGGGGTGGTGGCTCCTGTATTAGGGGTGTGGGCCGGGGGTGTTGGCTCCTGTATTAGGGGTGTGGGCCGGGGGTGGAGGTTCCTGTATTAGGAGTGTGGGCAGGGGGTGGAGGGTCCTGTATTAGGGGTGTGGGCCGGGGGTGGAGGGTCCTGTATTAGGGGTGTGGGCGGGGGTGGAGGTTCCTGTATTAGAGGTGTGGGCCGGGGGTGGAGGTTCCTGTATTAGAGGTGTGGGCCGGGGGTGGAGGGTCCTGTATTAGAGGTGTGGGCCGGGGGTGGAGGGTCCTGTATTAGGGGTGTGGGCCGGGGGTGTTGGCTCCTGTATTAGGGGTGTGGGCCGGGGGTGGTGGGTCCTGTATTAGAGGTGTGGGCCGGGGGGGGGGAGGGTCGTGTATTAGGGGTGTGGGCCGGGGGTGGTGGCTCCTGTATTAGGGGTGTGGGCCGGGGGTGTTGGCTCCTGTATTAGGGGTGTGGGCCGGGGGGGGAGGTTCCTGTATTAGGGGTGTGGGCCGGGGGCGGTGGGTCCTGCATTAGGGGTGTAGGCCGGGGGTGGTGGCTCCTGTATTAGGGGTGTGGGCCGGGGGTGGTGGGTCCTGCATTAGGGGTGTAGGCCGGGGGTGGTGGCTCCTGTATTAGGGGTGTGGGCCGGGGGTTTTGGCTCCTGTATTAGGGGTGTGGGCCGGGGGTGGAGGGTCCTGTATTAGGGGTGTGGGCCGGGGGTGGAGGGTCCTGTATTAGGGGTGTGTGCCGGGGGTGGAGGGTCCTGTATTACGAGTGTGGGCCGGGGGTGGAAGGTCCTGTATTAGGGGTGTGGGCCGGGGGTGGAGGGTCCTGTATTAGGGGAGTGGGCCGGGGGTGGAGGGTCCTGTATTAGGGGTGTGGGCCGGGGGTGGAGGGTCCTGTATTAGGGGTGTGGGCCGGGGGTGGAGGGTCCTGTATTAGGGGTGTGGGTCGGAGGTGGAGGATCCTGTATTAGGGGTGTGGGCCGGGGTGGAGGGTCCTGTATTAGAGGTGTGGGCCGGGGGTGGAGGGTCCTGTATTAGAGGTGTGGGCCGGGGGTGGAGGGTCCTGTATTAGGGGTGTGGGCCGGGGGTGGAGGGTCCTGTATTAGGGGTGTGGGCCGGGGGTGGTGGGTCCTGTATTAGGGGTGTGGGCCGGGGGTGGTGGCTCCTGTATTAGGGGTGTGGGCCGGGGGTGGAGGTTCCTGTATTAGGGGTGTGGGCGGGGGGGGGAGGGTCCTGTATTAGGGGTGTGGGCGGGGGGGGGGAGGGTCCTGTATTAGGGGTGTGGGCCAGGGGTGGTGGGTCCTGTATTAGGGGTGTGGGCCGGGGGTGGAGCGTCCTGTATTAGGGGTGTGGGCCGGGGGTGGAGGGTCCTGTATTAGGGGTGTGGGTCGGGGGTGGAGGGTCCTGTATTAGGGGTGTGGGCCGGCGTGGTGGGTGCTGTATTAGGGGTGTGGGCCGGGGGTGGAGGGTCCTGTATTAGGGGTGTGGGCCGGGGGTGAAGCGTCCTGTATTAGGGGAGTGGGCCGGGGGTGGAGGGATCTGTATTAGGGGTGTGGGCCGGGGGTGGAGGGTCCTGTATTAGGGGTGTGGGCCGGGGGTGGAGGTTCCTGTATTAGGGGTGTGGGCCGGGGGTGGAGGGTCCTGTATTAGGGGAGTGGGCCGGGGGTGGAGGGTCCTGTATTAGGGGTGTGGGCCGGGGGTGGAGGGTCCTGTATTAGGGGTGTGGGCCGGGGGTGGAGGGTCCTGTATTAGGGGTGTGGGCCGGGGGTGGTGGGTTCTGTATTAGGGGTGTGGGTTGGGGGTGGTGGGTCCTGTATTAGGGGTGTGGGCCGGGGGTAGAGGGTCCTGTATTAGGGGTGTGGGCCGGGGGTGGTGGCTCCTGTATTAGGGGTGTGGGCCGGGGTTGAAGGTCCTGTATTAGGGGTGTGGGCCGGGGGTGGAGGGTCCTGTATTAGGGGTGTGGGTCGGGGGTGGAGGGTCCTGTATTAGGGGTGTGGGCCGGGGGTTGTAGGTCCTGTATTAGCTGTGTGGGCCGGGGGTGGAGGGTCCTGTATTAGGGGTGTGGGCCGGGGGTGGAGGGTCCTGTATTAGGAGTGTGGGCAGGGGGTGGAGGGTCCTGTATTAGGGGTATGGGCGGGGGTGGAGGTTCCTGTATTAGAGGTGTGGGCCGGGGGTGGAGGTTCCTGTATTAGGAGTGTGGGCAGGGGGTGGAGGGTCCTGTATTAGGGGAGTGGGCCGGGGGTGGAGGTTCCTGTATTAGAGGTGTGGGCCGGGGGTGGAGGTTCCTGTATTAGAGGTGTGGGCCGGGGGTGGAGGGTCCTGTATTAGGGGTGTGGGACGGGGGTGTTGGCTCCTGTATTAGGGGTGTGGGCCGGGGGTGGTGGGTCCTGTATTAGAGGTGTGGGCCGGGGGGGGGAGGGTCCTGTATTAGGGGTGTGGGCCGGGGGTGGTGGCTCCTGTATTAGGGGTGTGGGCCGGGGGTGTTGGCTCCTGTATTAGGGGTGTGGGCCGGGGGTGGAGGTTCCTGTATTAGGAGTGTGGGCAGGGGGTGGAGGGTCCTGTATTAGGGGTGTGGGCCGGGGGTGGAGGGTCCTGTATTAGGGGTGTGGGCGGGGGTGGAGGTTCCTGTATTAGAGGTGTGGGCCGGGGGTGGAGGTTCCTGTATTAGAGGTGTGGGCCGGGGGTGGAGGGTCCTGTATTAGAGGTGTGGGCCGGGGGTGGAGGGTCCTGTATTAGGGGAGTGGGCCGGGGGTGGAGGGTCCTGTATTAGGGGTGTGGGCCGGGGGTGTTGGCTCCTGTATTAGGGGTGTGGGCCGGGGGTGGTGGGTCCTGTATTAGAGGTGTGGGCCGGGGGGGGGGAGGGTCCTGTATTAGGGGTGTGGGCCGGGGGTGGTGGCTCCTGTATTAGGGGTGTGGGCCGGGGGTGTTGGCTCCTGTATTAGGGGTGTGGGCCGGGGGGGGAGGTTCCTGTATTAGGGGTGTGGGCCGGGGGTGGTGGGTCCTGCATTAGGGGTGTAGGCCGGGGGTGGTGGCTCCTGTATTAGGGGTGTGGGCCGGGGGTGGTGGGTCCTGCATTAGGGGTGTAGGCCGGGGGTGGTGGCTCCTGTATTAGGGGTGTGGGCCGGGGGTTTTGGCTCCTGTATTAGGGGTGTGGGCCGGGGGTGGAGGGTCCTGTATTAGGGGTGTGGGCCGGGGGTGGAGGGTCCTGTATTAGGGGTGTGTGCCGGGGGTGGAGGGTCCTGTATTACGAGTGTGGGCCGGGGGTGGAAGGTCCTGTATTAGGGGTGTGGGCCGGGGGTGGAGGGTCCTGTATTAGGGGTGTGGGCCGGGGGTGTTGGCTCCTGTATTAGGGGAGTGGGCCGGGGGTGGAGCGTCCTGTATTAGGGGTGTGGGCCGGGGTGGAGGGTCCTGTATTAGGGGTGTGGGCCGGGGGTGGAGGGTCCTGTATTAGGGGTGTGGGCCGGGGGTGGAGCGTCCTGTATTAGGGGTGTGGGCCGGGGTGGAGGGTCCTGTATTAGGGGTGTGGGCCGGGGGTGGAGGGTCCTGTATTAGGGGTGTGGGCCGGGGGTGGAGGGTCCTGTATTAGGGGTGTGGGCCGGGGGTGGAGGGTCCTGTATTAGGGGAGTGGGCCGGGGGTGGAGGGTCCTGTATAAGGGGTGTGGGCCGGGGGTGGAGGGTCCTGTATTAGGGGAGTGGGCCGGGGGTGGTGGCTCCTGTATTAGGGGTGTGGGCCGGGGGTGGTGGGTCCTGTATTAGGGGTGTGGGCCGGGGGTGGAGGTTCCTGTATTAGGAGTGTGGGCCGGGGGTGGAGGGTCCTGTATTAGGGGTGTGGGCCGGGGTGGAAGGTCCTGTATTAGGGGTGTGGGCCGGGGGTGGAGGGTCCTGTATTAGAGGTGTGGGCCGGGGGTGGTGGGTCCTGTATTAGGAGTGTGGGCCGGGGGTGGAGGGTCCTGTATTAGGGGTGTGGGCCGGGGTGGAGGGTCCTGTATTAGAGGTGTGGGCCGGGGGTGGAGGGTCCTGTATTAGAGGTGTGGGCCGGGGGTGGAGGGTCCTGTATTAGAGGTGTGGGCCGGGGGTGGTGGGTCCTGTATTAGGGGTGTGGGCCGGGGGTGGAGGGTCCTGTATTAGGGGTGTGGGCCGGGGGTGGAGGGTCCTGTATTAGGGGTGTGGGCCGGGGGTGGAGGGTCCTGTATTAGGGGTGTGGGCCGGGGGTGGAGGGTCCTGTATTAGGGGTGTGGGCCGGGGGTGGAGGGTCCTGTATTAGGGGTGTGGGCCGGGGGTGGTGGCTCCTGTATTAGGGGTGTGGGCCGGGGGTGGTGGGTCCTGTATTAGGGGTGTGGGCCGGGGGGGGGGGTCCTGTATTAGGGGTGTGGGCCGGGGGTGGAAGGTCCAGTATTAGGGGTGTGGGCCGGGGTGGAGGGTCCTGTATTAGGGGTGTGGGCCGGGGGTGGTGGCTCCTGTATTAGGGGAGTGGGCCGGGGGTGGTGGCTCCTGTATTAGGGGTGTGGGCCGGGGGTGGTGGCTCCTGTATTAGGGGTGTGGGCCGGGGGTGGAGCGTCCTGTATTAGGGGTGTGGGCCGGGGGTAGAGGGTCCTGTATTAGGGGTGTGGGCCGGGGGTGGAGGGTCCTGTATTAGGGGTGTGGGCCGGGGGTGTTGGCTCCTGTATTAGGGGAGTGGGCCGGGGGTGGAGCGTCCTGTATTAGGGGTGTGGGCCGGGGTGGAGGGTCCTGTATTAGGGGTGTGGGCCGGGGGTGGAGGGTCCTGTATTAGGGGTGTGGGCCGGGGGTGGAGCGTCCTGTATTAGGGGTGTGGGCCGGGGTGGAGGGTCCTGTATTAGGGGTGTGGGCCGGGGGTGGAGGGTCCTGTATTAGGGGAGTGGGCCGGGGGTGGAGGGTCCTGTATTAGGGGTGTGGGCCGGGGGTGGAGGGTCCTGTATTAGGGGAGTGGGCCGGGGGTGGTGGCTCCTGTAATAGGGGTGTGGGCCGGGGGTAGTGGGTCCTGTATTAGGGGTGTGGGCCGGGGGTGGAGGTTCCTGTATTAGGAGTGTGGGCCGGGGGTGGAGGGTCCTGTATTAGGGGTGTGGGCCGGGGTGGAAGGTCCTGTATTATTGGTGTGGGCCGGGGGTGGAGGGTCCTGTATTAGGGGTGTGGGCCGGGGTGGAGGGTCCTGTATTAGAGGTGTGGGCCGGGGGTGGAGGGTCCTGTATTAGAGGTGTGGGCCGGGGGTGGAGGGTCCTGTATTAGAGGTGTGGGCCAGGGGGGGTGGGTCCTGTATTAGGGGTGTGGGCCGGGGTGGTGGCTCCTGTATTAGGGGTGTGGGCCGGGGGTGGTGGGTACTGTATTAGGGGTGTGGGCCGGGGTGGAGGGTCCTGTATTAGGGGTGTGGGCCGGGGGTGGAGGGTCCTGTATTAGGGGTGTGGGCCGGGGGTGGTGGGTTCTGTATTAGGGGTGTGGGTCGGGGGTGGAGGGTCCTGTATTAGGGGAGTGGGCTGGGGGTGGAGGGTCCTGTATTAGGAGTGTGGGCCGGGGGTGGAGGGTCCTGTATTAGGGGTGTGGGCCGGGGTGGAGGGTCCTGTATTAGAGGTGTGGGCCGGGGGTGGAGGGTCCTGTATTAGAGGTGTGGGCCGGGGGTGGAGGGTCCTGTATTAGAGGTGTGGGCCGGGGGTAGAGGGTCCTGTATTAGGGGTGTGGGCCGGGAGTGGAGGGTCCTGTATTAGGGGTGTGGGCCGGGGGTTGAGGGTCCTGTATTAGGGGTGTGGGCGGGGGTGGAGGGTCCTGTATTAGGGGTGTGGGCCGGGGGTAGAGGGTCCTGTATTAGGGGTTTGGGCCGGGGGTGGAGGGTCCTGTATTAGGGGTGTGGGCCGGGGGTTGAGGGTCCTGTATTAGGGGTGTGGGCCGGGGGTGGTGGATCCTGTATTAGGGGTGTGGGCCGGGGGTGGAGGGTCCTGTATTAGAGGTGTGGGCCGGGGGTGGAGGGTCCTGTATTAGGGGTGTGGGCCGGGGGTGAGGGGTCCTGTATTAGAGGTGTGGGCCGGGGTGGAGGGTCCTGTATTAGGGGTGTGGGCCGGGGGTGGAGGGTCCTGTATTAGGGGTGTGGGCCGGGGGTGGAGGGTCCTGTATTAGGGGTGTGGGCCGGGGGTGGTGGGTCCTGTATTAGGGGTGTGGGCCGGGGGTGGAGGGTCCTGTATTAGGGGTGTGGGCCGGGGGTGGAGGGTCCTGTATTAGGGGTGTGGGCCGGGGGTGGAGGGTCCTGTATTAGGGGTGTGGGCCGGGGGTGGTGGCTCCTGTATTAGGGGTGTCGGCCGGGGGTGGTGGGTCCTGTATTAGGGGTGTGGGCCGGGGGGGGGGTCCTGTATTAGGGGTGTGGGCCGGGGGTGGAAGGTCCTGTATTAGGGGTGTGGGCCGGGGTGGAGGGTCCTGTATTAGGGGTGTGGGCCGGGGGTGGTGGCTCCTGTATTAGGGGAGTGGGCCGGGGGTGGTGGCTCCTGTATTAGGGGTGTGGGCCGGGGGTGGTGGCTCCTGTATTAGGGGTGTGGGCCGGGGGTGGAGGGTCCTGTATTAGAGGTGTGGGCCGGGGTGGAGGGTCCTGTATTAGGGGTGTGGGCCGGGGGTGGAGGGTCCTGTATTAGGGGTGTGGGCCGGGGGTGGTGGCTCCTGTATTAGGGGAGTGGGCCGGGGGTGGAGGGATCTGTATTAGGGGTGTGGGCCGGGGGTGGAGGGTCCTGTATTAGGGGTGTGGGCCGGGGGTGGAGGGTCCTGTATTAGGGGTGTGGGTCGGGGGTGGAGGGTCCTGTATTAGGGGTGTGGGCCGGGGGTGGTGGGTCCTGTATTAGGGGTGTGGGCCGGGGGTGGAGGTTTTTGTATTAGGGGTGTGGGCCGGGGGTGGAGGGTCCTGTATTAGGGGAGTGGGCCGGGGGTGGAGGGTCCTGTATTAGGGGTGTGGGCCGGGGGTGGTGGGTCCTGTATTAGGGGTGTGGGCCGGGGGTGGTGGGTCCTGTATTAGAGGTGTGGGCCGGGGGTGGAGGGTCCTGTATTAGGGAGTGGGCCGGGGGTGGAGGGATCTGTATTAGGGGTGTGGGCCGAGGGTGGAGGGTCCTGTATTAGGGGTGTGGGCCGGGGGTGGAGGGTCCTGTATTAGGGGTGTGGGCGGGGGTGGAGGGTCCTGTATTAGGGGTGTGGGCCGGGGGTAGAGGGTCCTGTATTAGGGGTGTGGGCCGGGGGTGGTGGGTCCTGTATTAGGGGTGTGGGCCGGGGGTGGAGGGTCCTGTATTAGAGGTGTGGGCCGGGGGTGGTGGCTCCTGTATTAGGGGTGTGGGCCGGGGGTGGAGGGTCCTGTATTAGGGGAGTGGGCCGGTGGTGGAGGTTCCTGTATTAGGGGTGTGGGCCGGGGGTGGAGGGTCCTGTATTAGGGTTGTGGGCCGGGGATGGAGGGTCCTGTATTAGGGGTGTGGGCCGGGGATGGAGGGTCCTGTATTAGGGGTGTGGGCCGGGGATGGAGGGTCCTGTATTAGGGGTGTGGGCCGGGGATGGAGGGTCCTGTATTAGGGGTGTGGGCCGGGGGTGGAGGGTCCTGTATTAGGGGAGTGGGTCGGGGGTGGAGGTTCCTGTATTAGGGGTGTGGGCCGGGGGTGGAGGGTCCTGTATTAGGGGTGTGGGCCGGGGGTGGAGGGTCCTGTATTAGAGGTGTGGGCCGGGGGTGGAGGGTCCTGTATTACGAGTGTGGGCCGGGGGTGTTGGCTCCTGTATTAGGGGTGTGGGCTGGTGGTGGAGGGTCCTGTATTAGGGGTGTGGGCCGGGGTGGAGGGTCCTGTATTAGGGGTGTGGGCCGGGGGTGGAGGGTCCTGTATTAGGGGTGTGGGCCGGGGGTGGTGGCTCCTGTATTATGGGTGTGGGCCGGGGGTAGAGGGTCCTGTATTAGGGGTGTGGGCCGGGGTGGAGGGTCCTGTATTAGGGGTGTGGGCTGGTGGTGGAGGGTCCTGTATTAGGGGTGTGGGCCGGGGGTGGAGGGTCCTGTATTAGGGGTGTGGGCCGGGGGTAGAGGGTCCTGTATTAGGGGTGTGGGCCGGGGGTGGAGGGTCCTGTATTAGGGGTGTGGGCCGGGGGTGGAGGGTCCTGTATTAGGGGAGTGGGCCGGGGGTGGAGCGTCCTGTATTAGGGGTGTGGGCCGGGGTGGAGGGTCCTGTATTAGGGGTGTGGGCCGGGGTGGAGGGTCCTGTATTAGGGGTGTGGGCTGGTGGTGGAGGGTCCTGTATTAGGGGTGTGGGCCGGGGTGGAGGGTCCTGTATTAGGGGTGTGGGCCGGGGGGGGGGGGAGGGTCCTGTATTAGGGGTGTGGGCCTGGGGGGGGGGGAGGGTCCTGTATTAGGAGTGTTGGCCGGGGGTGGAGGGTCCTGTATTAGGGGTGTGGGCCGGGGTAGGAGGGTCCTGTATTAGGGGTGTGGGCCGGGGGTAGAGGGTCCTGTATTAGGGGTGTGGGCCGGGGGTGGAGGGTCCTGTATTAGGGGTGTGGGCCTGGGGGGGGGGAGGGTCCTGTATTAGGAGTGTTGGCCGGGGGTGGAGGGTCCTGTATTAGGGGTGTGGGCCGGGGGTAGAGGGTCCTGTATTAGGGGTGTGGGCCGGGGGGGGAGGGTCCTGTATTAGGGGTGTGGGCCGGGGGTGGTGGGTCCTGTATTAGGGGTGTGGGCCGGGGGTGTTGGCTCCTGTATTAGGGGTGTGGGCTAAGGGGGGGAGGGTCCTGTATTAGGGGTGTGGGCCGGGGGTGGTGGCTCCTGTATTAGGGGTGTGGGCCGGGGGTGGTGGGTCCTGTATTAGGGGTGTGGGCCGGGGGTGTTGGCTCCTGTATTAGGGGTGTGGGCCGGGGGTGGAGGGTCCTGTATTAGGGGTGTGGGCCGGGGGTGGAGGGTCCTGTATTAGGGGTGTGGGCCGGGGGTTGTAGGTCCTGTATTCGGGGAGGGGGCCGGGGGTGGTGGGTCCTGTATTTGGGGAGGGGGCCGGGGGTGGTAGGTCAGGTATTAGGGGAGGGGGCCGGGGGTTGTAGGTCAGGTATTAGGGGAGGGGGCCGGGGGTGGTGGGTCCTGTATTAGGGGAGTGGGCCGGGGGTGGTAGGTCAGGTATTTGGGGAGGGGGCCGGGGGTTGTAGGTCAGGTATTAGGGGAGGGGGCCGGGGGTTGTAGGTCAGGTATTTGGGGAGGGGGCCGGGGGTGGTGGGTCCTGTATTCGGGGAGGGGGCCGGGGTGGTAGGTCAGGTATTAGGGGAGGGGCCGGGGGTGGTAGGTCAGGTATTAGGGGAGGGGGCCGGGGGTGGTAGGTCAGGTATTAGGGGAGGGGGCCGGGGGGGGGGGGTCCTGTATTCGGGGAGGGGGCCGGGGTGGTAGGTCAGGTATTAGGGGAGGGGGCCGGGGGTGGTGGGTCCTGTATTCGGGGAGGGGGCCGGGGTGGTAGGTCAGGTATTAGGGGAGGGGCCGGGGGTGGTAGGTCAGGTATTAGGGGAGGGGGCCGGGGGTGGTAGGTCAGGTATTAGGGGAGGGGGCCGGGGGTGGTGGCTCCTGTATTCGGGGAGGGGGCCGGGGGTGGTAGGTCAGGTATTAGGGGAGGGGGCCGGGGGTGGTAGGTCAGGTATTAGGGGAGGGGGCCGGGGGTTGTAGGTCAGGTATTTGGGGAGGGGGCCGGGGGTGGTGGGTCCTGTATTCGGGGAGGGGGCCGGGGTGGTAGGTCAGGTATTAGGGGAGGGGCCGGGGGTGGTAGGTCAGGTATTAGGGGAGGGGGCCGGGGGTGGTAGGTCAGGTATTAGGGGAGGGGGCCGGGGGGGGGGGGTCCTGTATTCGGGGAGGGGGCCGGGGTGGTAGGTCAGGTATTAGGGGAGGGGGCCGGGGGTGGTGGGTCCTGTATTCGGGGAGGGGGCCGGGGTGGTAGGTCAGGTATTAGGGGAGGGGGCCGGGGGTGGTAGGTCAGGTATTAGGGGAGGGGGCCGGGGGTTGTAGGTCTGGTATTAGGGGAGGGGGCCGGGGGTGGTAGGTCAGGTATTAGGGGAGGGGCCGGGGGTTGTAGGTCTGGTATTAGGGGAGGGGGCCGGGGGTGGTGGCTCCTGTATTCGGGGAGGGGGCCGGGGTGGTAGGTCAGTTATTAGGGGAGGGGGCCGGGGGTGGTGGGTCCTGTATTCGGGGAGGGGGCCGGGGGTGGTAGGTCAGGTATTAGGGGAGGGGGCCGGGGGTGGTAGGTCAGGTATTAGGGGAGGGGGCCGGGGGTTGTAGGTCTGGTATTAGGGGAGGGGGCCGGGGGTGGTAGGTCAGGTATTAGGGGAGGGGGCCGGGGGTGGTAGGTCAGGTATTAGTGGAGGGGGCCGGGGGTTGTAGGTCTGGTATTAGGGGAGGGGGCCGGGGGTGGTAGGTCAGTTATTAGGGGAGGGGGCCGGGGGTGGTAGGTCAGGTATTAGGGGAGGGGGCCGGGGGTTGTAGGTCTGGTATTAGGGGAGGGGGCCGGGGGTGGTAGGTCAGTTATTAGGGGAGGGGGCCGGGGGTGGTAGGTCAGGTATTAGGGGAGGGGGCCGGGGGTGGTAGGTCTGGTATTAGGGGAGGGGGCCGGGGGTGGTAGGTCAGGTATTAGGGGAGGGGGCCGGGGGTGGTGGGTCCTGTATTAGGGGAGGGGGCCGGGGGTTGTAGGTCAGGTATTAGGGGAGGGGGCCGGGGGTGGTGGGTCCTGTATTAGGGGAGGGGGCCGGGGGTTGTAGGTCTGGTATTAGGGGAGGGGGCCGGGGGTGGTAGGTCAGGTATTAGGGGAGGGGGCCGGGGGTGGAAGGTCAGGTATTAGGGGAGGGGGCCGGGGGTGGTAGGTCAGGTATTAGGGGAGGGGGCCGGGGGTGGTAGGTCATGTATTAGGGGAGGGGGCCGGGGGTTGTAGGTCTGGTATTAGGGGAGGGGGCCGGGGGTGGTGGGTCCTGTATTAGGGGAGGGGGCCGGGTTTCGGGCGTGGACAGAGAATCAGGAAGCAGTTTGTGTTCCTCTCTCTGCAGTCTCTGGATTCCTCGGTCTCAGGTGAAGGTCCTTACGTCTCTGCTCCTTCCTGACTTCTATCTTCTACCTTTCCTGTCCCTGATTTTTGGCTCTGCTGTGTCGGGGTCGCGCGGTGTGGGCTCTGCTGTGTCGGGGTCGCGCGGTGTGGGCTCTGCTGTGTCGGGGTTGCGCGGTGTGGGCTCTGCTGTGTCGGGTTGCGCGGTGTGGGCTCTGCTGTGTCGGGGGTTGCGCGGTGTGGGCTCTGCTGTGTCTGGGTCGCGCGGTGTGGGCTCTGCTGTGTCGGGGTCGCGCGGTGTGGGCTCTGCTGTGTCGGGGTCGCGCGGTGTGGGCTCTGCTGTGTCGGGGTCGCGCGGTGTGGGCTCTGCTGTGTCGGGGTCGCGCGGTGTGGGCTCTGCTGTGTCGGGGTCGCGCGGTGTGGGCTCTGCTGTGTCGGGGTCGCGCGGTGTGGGCTCTGCTGTGTCGGGGTCGCGCGGTGTGGGCTCTGCTGTGTCGGGGTCGCGCGGTGTGGGCTCTGCTGTGTCGGGGTCGCGCGGTGTGGGCTCTGCTGTGTCGGGGTCGCGCGGTGTGGGCTCTGCTGTGTCGGGGTCGCGCGGTGTGGGCTCTGCTGTGTCGGGGTCGCGCGGTGTGGGCTCTGCTGTGTCGGGGTCGCGCGGTGTGGGCTCTGCTGTGTCGGGGTCGCGCGGTGTGGGCTCTGCTGTGTCGGGGTCGCGCGGTGTGGGCTCTGCTGTGTCGGGGTCGCGCGGTGTGGGCTCTGCTGTGTCGGGGTCGCGCGGTGTGGGCTCTGCTGTGTCGGGGTCGCGCGGTGTGGGCTCTGCTGTGTCGGGGTCGCGCGGTGTGGGCTCTGCTGTGTCGGGGTCGCGCGGTGTGGGCTCTGCTGTGTCGGGGTCGCGCGGTGTGGGCTCTGCTGTGTCGGGGTCGCGCGGTGTGGCCTCTGCTGTGTCGGGGTCGCGCGGTGTGGCCTCTGCTGTGTCGGGGTCGCGCGGTGTGGGCTCTGCTGTGTCGGGGTCGCGCGGTGTGGGCTCTGCTGTGTCGGGGTCGCGCGGTGTGGGCTCTGCTGTGTCGGGGTCGCGCGGTGTGGGCTCTGCTGTGTCGGGGTCGCGCGGTGTGGGCTCTGCTGTGTCGGGGTCGCGCGGTGTGGGCTCTGCTGTGTCGGGGTCGCGCGGTGTGGGCTCTGCTGTGTCGGGGTCGCGCGGTGTGGGCTCTGCTGTGTCGGGGTCGCGCGGTGTGGGCTCTGCTGTGTCGGGGTCGCGCGGTGTGGGCTCTGCTGTGTCGGGGTCGCGCGGTGTGGGCTCTGCTGTGTCGGGTTGCGCGGTGTGTATTATCTGCCCCCCATCTTGCCCGGGTCCCCCTCCCCCCTGCAGGGGCCCCGCGCCCTTCACCCCACATTTGATGAAATTGCTGAGTCACCGCAGAAGCCGCCATGTACTTTGTACTAAGCCGCAGTTACATCATGTGTTCTACTCCAGTCCCCGCCAGAGCTGCAACCACTCCAGTCCCCGCCAGAGCTGCAACCACTCCAGTCCCCGCCAGAGCTGCAAATACTCCAGTCCCCGCCAGAGCTGCAAATACTCCAGTCCCCGCCAGAGCTGCAAATACTCCAGTCCCCGCCAGAGCTGCAAATACTCCAGTCCCCACCGGAGCCGCAACCGCTCCGTTCCCCACCGGAGCCGCCCTCTCGCCCCGATCCCTGCCAGAGCCGCCCCCTCGGTCTTTGGGGGGTCCCGGTCTCCTGGGTCTTTGGTGGGGGGTCTGGGGGTGTCCTGGGGCCTTGGGCTGTCCAGGGTCTTTTGGGGGGGTCTGGGGGTGTCCTGTGTCTTTGGTGGGGCGTCTGGGGGTGTCCCGTTCTCCTGGTTCTTTGGTGGGGGGTCTGGGGGGTCCCGGTCTCCTGGGTCTTTGGTGGGGGGTCTGGGGGGTCCCGGTCTCCTGGGGTCTTTGGTGGGGGGTCTGGGGGTGTCCTGGGCTGTCCTGGGTCTTTGGTGGGGGGTCTGGGGGTGTTTGTTCTCCTGGGTCTTTGGTGGGGGGTCTGGGGGGGTCCCGTTCTCCTGGGTCTTTGGTGGGGGGTCTGGGGTTGTCCCGTTCTCCTGGGTCTTTGGTGGGGGGTCTGGGGGGGTCCCGTTCTCCTGGGTCTTTGGTGGGGGGTCTGGGGGGTCCCGTTCTCCTGGGTCTTTGGTGGGGGGTCTGGGGGTGTCCTGGGTCTTTGGTGGGGGGTCTGGGGGGTCCCGGTCTCCTGG